>NC_133658.1:633405955-633616637 GCF_037893015.1 Macrotis lagotis
AATTGTCTGATATATATATATATATATATATATATATATATTCCTTACTCTCAAGGAATATACATTCTACATATCAAACTATAGTCCAACATTGAATTAACTATCTTAAATGCTAACTTGACCACATTTTTGTCATTTCAAATTTAGTAGATTATATATTTTGGATAACATTTCCTCAGCTTGATTACATGTACATAACCACTACTAAGATTAGCAAAAATGGAAATATTATTATACCCTCCCTTTGATTTAGCATGTACCTAAAAGGACCACAGGACACCTTTGAGATACACAAATCAAATCTAATGAATAGAAGAGTCAAGCAAGCAATTTACCTAAGCCAGTAAAGCAAATTAGTAACCAAGGTGGCTCTACAAACTGACTAATTTGAATTTTAGTTGAGTTTTTGATATAGGCCCTCCAGGCAGCAGTTTCAAAACAGAAAAATAAAATCTGACTTTTTTTTGAATGGGGGAGAGGGGGTAGTGCTGTGGGAAGGACAGTAATTTTCCTCCTTTTTGTTATGGTCATCAAAATGTGATTTACACTTGGATGCCCTGGATTCTCAAATCTGATTCACACTGAGGCTCACTGAATACTCGTGCAAGGTCATTTCTTATTCCTTCTAAGTGCACCCACTTACTTGCATTTTGTCATCTAATTGTCTGGACATCTAAGTAATTACCCAGAGAGATACAACTAATTGTTTAAGGTTTCCATCATATGAGAAACTAATGTCATTAAAATGATAGTGTTTTTGTAAAGTGTGTCAAATATCTTTTTTAAGGGGGGGAGGGAGGGAATTGCGGTTCAGATTGTAATTGCAAATTGTCAGCCCTAAACTTTCCACCTCTGTTATGTCTATGTATATATGAGGATCGTTGAGTAAGAGGGAAGTATTTTAAAAATAATTTGTTAGAGCTGATGTATGACAGTGTAACCTATTTGTCACATTGTTAATTTAAGCAAAATATATATGAGCAACACTGCAATATAGCTCCGAGCAGAGGCCTGCTCTAGCTTTGTCACTTTATCAGTGTTAGTCTGAGAATAATTGTATTCGAATTTATATACTGGGGCATGGGTCTTCTGCCTGAAACACTCACACAACTTTGAGAATATGCACTAATGTGCTTGAAAAATATCTTATAAATCTTCTCTTTTTTTACTACTTTATGGTTCATAATTGAACTGTGATCCTTACATGCAAGCTATGTCATGATTTAATATTGGTCAAAATTAATAGCCAACCTTAAGCTTCATCTTGGCCTATGAGCTTCCTGGTTCCTTTGCATTTATAGTCCACATCCAGTTACTGTTATTTAAAGGCTCCGGTGAGTAAATGTATTGGTAATAGAGTACCATCCTATTGGTTTCATTCTATAATAAAATACCAGTCACAATGAAAGATGGAAAAAATTAGAAGAAAATGTTACATAGGTAACAGGTTATGCCTATATCTTTTCAAAGCTTGCTTACCACAGGACAAATAAATTCAGTCCATTTGAGAAGCTAAAAGCAGAATAAAATTAGAGCAAGAAGAGAAAATAGGCCTCCAGAAATGGGAGAGAAGTAAATAAGAAAAGAAAAAAAGAAAAAAAAAAGAAGTCAGGACAATGAATGCATTTTCCACTTGTACATAAAATTATTTTCTTATGGGTTGGCACCTACCTCAAAGGAGTTAGCATGTAATAATGTCTTTGGGAGATCCTGGCACATAAGTATTTGATTTTTTAGTATGTAAAAGAAAAATGAGTAATGTGTATATTTTCTTTCAGATGAGCCATTACTTTTTATAAGGTTTTAATACAAAGAAAAGATTAAAAAGAAAAAAAGCTATCATGACTCCTTACCCTCCCCCTTTATTTCCTTTTAAAGTGTCTTATTTACTTTTACCTCTCTCCACAAAAAAATAAGGTTCCAGTCAACATTAGAATTAAGATAAAAATCCTGACTCTCTGACTTTCTTTGTGGATACAGAAGAGCGATGATAGCTATCCACCAAGTTCCACATCTAGACCAGTCATCACTCCATTTGCCCTGCTCCTTAGCCAATCTTTTAGGGAGTTCCTCACTCTTTGAAAGCTATAGCAGATCTTGAAAACTGTAATTCCAGTTATTCAATCCCTTTTTCTGGAGTGCCCTGCCTGAGGTATATTTTGATGCTGGTGCCAATCTCCAAAATGAAGTTCCTAAGTCTAAGGCACCTATTTAATAACCTGAACAACTTCCAGAGCATGAGCAGGTAAAGCCAAAGGTCACAAATTGAGTAATAGGCTTGGTATGTGACTTTGTTTTATAGTGTAACTCACATTGTGCTTCAGAGAAGGCATTGTGCACCCATTCTGATTTATATGTTGAAAATGTGTAAAAGACACTAAACCTCTCCCCTCCTGCCAAAGTAAGTGTGCTTCTGGAAGTATATCCTCAACAAGATACAGATGACCAAATGTCAAACTAATACATCGTTTCCTTCACATGTCAGAACAGTGAAAGATGTTGCCCTCAGGAGAGGTGGTCTATGACCAGTCTGATTCTCTGATAGTATCTTAAACTGCTTCCTCTCTGAGACCATCTAAAGAAGAGAAAAGGATATTGAGCTTTTGTCAGTGTTCAAAAGAATCCTTTAAAAATTTATAGGTTTGATTTAGTTATTGATACTCTATTCTTCAGAGAATGCTTTTTTGGTTTTTTTTTTTTTTACTAAATAGTTCACCCACAAAAATTAAAACTAGCATCACAAGTAATTACAAATATCCTCTAGCTTAGCTTTTGCTGTTTGTTCAGAGCCCCCCTAGACCTGCAAAGTGGAATCTGCAGTTGTAAGCTTCTTTCTCTTTTGTTAATTTTTCTATTTTCCCATTTTGCACTCTGAGGTTGTATTTGATCTTTGTCAGAACTTGGGTAACCTATAACTACTGGGATGGATGGGGAAGTATTTCAAAGTGATCAGAAAAGTAGAATTTAAACAAGTACCTGGTGGATAGAATGTTTTACCTGACATTGGGAATGTTGAGGCAGAAAAATGTAATTGATTATTACAAGAAAATAAGTTGAGGGCTCTCATCATTTGTAACCAGACCTTCTTATGCACAATGAGAATAAGAAAGTTTAAGATTAGTACCTACCCACTAGAATGCCAATTCCCTAAAGCCTTTAAATACTCCAATAAATACAGTATTAATTCAAACTTTTGCAGTTCTATACTCAGAATACCAAGTTAAAGTCCATTCAATTCCCTAACCTCCACCCCCTCCACTACCTTTAACATCCATGATATTTTGACTTTCAGGCAATAAATCAACATACACTTTATCCCACGAACTTTCCTTAATCCATAACAAATTTAAATTAACAAGATATCAAATTTCTGAGATGAAGAAAAACACAACATTTTGGTGTCTAATTTTGACTTCTAAACTTGCTTAGTTATAGCAACACTTGTCCTTTTGACTTAGACCCCATTGCTACTGGAAACATAGTTTGTAATATATGTGATGCTTCCCTAGTCTCTGGTTATTTTCCCTACAGGAAAGGAATGTCAAAGCATTGGGCAATCAGTTGCCCAATTGGGCAATTGGAATTGGTTGTCTGATAGTGTTAGTGGGCAATTGGGCAATCAAAATTGGTTGTCTGATAGTGTTAGTGAGACTGAAACAAAAGGGGAGATAGTTCCTAGATTTTCAATTTTGAAAACAGCTATTGCCCTAAGTGCTAAACTATATCAAAGGATGTTTTCAGTAGCAGATTTTAAACTTTGTACAAGATTAATCCTACATGGGGTTTTTTCCAATGTGTTTTTTAAATAACAATTTAATTTATTATTTAGTTATTTTAATATTCTTTTCTTTCTGAATTTTGAGTTCTAAATTCCCTACTTACCTCCTACCCTCTCCCACTATAACCCACTGCAAAGGCAAACAATATATCAAGTATAAATGTAAAATCATGAAAAATCGATTTCCTAAAGGAATGCCCATCAATTGGGAAATGGCTAAACAAGCTATGTTATATGATTGTAATGGATTATTGAGCTAAAATAAATTACAAGAAAGATGATTTTAAAAAAACCTGGAATGACTTGAACTGATGCATAGTGGTGAACAAACAGACCACATTGTTTGATAAAGAACTGTGAATGACAGCTATTCTCCTCAATAAGATGATCCAATACAATCCCAAAGGTCTAATGATGGCATACAGAGAGAGAACTGATTTTGAATACAGACTGAAACATATTATTTTTCACTTTCTTTAATTTTTTTATTTGTGTCTTCTTGTACAAAATGACTAATATGGAAATGTTTTACCTAATTGCACATGTGTAACCAAAATCTGATTGCTTACAATCTCAGGGAGATAGGGAAGAGAAAGAGAGTCTGAATATGGAAATCAAAATTTTAAATAACAATGTTCAAAAATTGGGAAAGAATTTTACAAACCTCCATTTCAGCCAACTTTAAAAAGCAAGAAAAATATAGAAAGTGAAAAAATATACTTCAATTTGTACTCAGTTTATCAATTCTTTCACTGGAAGTAGACCTTTTTCATCATGGATCCTTTGGAATTTTCTTGAATCATTGTATTAATAAGAATAGTGAAGACTTTCACATTGATCTCCTTGTCATTATTATACTTTGTATCAGATCCTCTAGTTCTTGTCATATTTTTCTGAAACCACCAGCATTATTACTGCTTATAGTACAATATTCTTCAACACAATCTTATGACACAGCTTGTTCAAACATTCTACACTTGATGAGCATCTCAATTTCCAAATCTTTGTCACTGTAAGAAAAAGAGATCCTTTTCCTTGTTTTATCATTTCTTTGGAATACAGACCTAGTAATGGTCTTTCTGGGTCAAAAGATAGGTATATTTTCATAGCCCCTTAGGGATAGATTCAAATTGTTCTCCAGAAAAGAAGAACCAGTTCACACCTCCACAAACAGTTAATAAGTTACTATTTTCCCTCATCTCTTCCAGCATTTGTCATTTCTGATAGGTGTGAAGTGATTTCTCTAATCACTTTACTTTTCTCTAATCAATAGTGATACAGAGCATTTTTTTTCACAACTATGGATACTTCTATTTCTTCTGAAAATTGCCTGTTCATATCATTTGACCATCTTGGGGAATGGTTCTTTTTTATTTTTCATTTTCACTCAGTTCTATAGCCAATGTGCATTTCAGAAATGTGACTTTTATCAGAGAAATTTGCTCCTAAAATTTTTTTACATAACTTAATTATCTTTTGTCCCTTTAAGCACACTGTTGTTTATCTCTCTTAATTAGGTCTGTTTTTTTAATTAGCTTTTCCTGAAATCGTGGTTGCTATCTCTTCCTTTTTAACTTAAGTTGAAATATATTAGATTCTATTCCAGTCCTTTGTTTTAACTCCTATATGTTATTTTCTGCTTCAAGTGAGTCTATTGGAAGTAATATATTATTCAATCCTGTTTTATAATCCACTCTACTATTGGCTTCCATTTTTATGGATGAACTTATCCCATTCACAATCAGAATTAATCTGGCTCCTTTTTATCATCCCCTTCCCCTTTCTCTTATATTCTTCCCTTCTAATTTATCAACTATGTTAAATTCATGTTAACTATGTTAAACTATGTTTTACTGTATTAAAACTCTTCCTTATGAATCTCTTTTATTTGAGAAACATCTCATTCTTCTCTTTTCTATTTCCCAAATGATTCTTCCAATTAATCATCCTTTCTCACCAATTCCTTTTTTCCTAAAATCAAGTTAATCAATTCAAACCCATGCCCTCTGTCTATGTAAACTCCTTCTAATTGTCCAAATAATGATAAAGTAATTAGAAATTATATATGAATATATATGTAAATCCTCTTCCCATATGAGAATGTAAGCTGTTAAACTTTTTTGAATCTTTTATGATTACCTTTGCATACTTTTCTTGAGTCTTGGATTTCTTTGAATGTCAAATTTTCTATTCAGCTCTGGTTTTTGTATTCATTAAATATCCATTTCACCCCTGAAAGATTATATTCAATTTTGCTGGGTCGATCATTCTTGACTGTAATCTTAATTCCTTTGCTTTCTGAAATATCAAATTCCAAGCTCTCCACTACTTTAGAATGGAAGTTGCTAAGTCTTGTGTGATTCTAACCATGGTTCCACAATATTTGAATTGTTTCTTTCTGACTCCTTGATCTAGGGACCATGAAATTGGGATATAATGTTCTTGGAAGTTTTTATTTCATTTCAAGATCTCTTTCAGGAAGTGATTAGTGGATTTTTCCATTTAAATTTAATCCTCTAAATCTAATATATCAAAATAGCATACTTTGATTATATCTTAAAATGGGATCTCTGGTTCTTTTTTAAAATCATGGCTTTTAAATAGTCTAATAATTTTTAAATAGTTTCTCCTTAATTATTTTCCACATCAGTTGTTTTCCTTTCAGATAGTTTATATCTTATTTTTTCATTTTTTGATTTTTTAATTGTTTCTTTATAGCTCATCAAGTCATTGGTTGATATTTGCCCAATTTTAATTTATAAAGAATTGCTTCTTCAGTGATCTTTTATACCTTTATTTTCATTTATCCAATTTTACTTTTTAAGTTCTTCTCTTAAGTGAATTTTTGTGCCTCTTTTATCCTTTGGTCAATTCTGATTTTTAAAGTACTATTTTCTTTAGTATTTCTTGTCCCTCTTTTGTCAAGTTGTTCGATTTTTTTCATAACTTTCTTTCACCACTCTCATTTCTTTTCTAATTTTTCCCAACTCTACCATTCTTTTTAATTAATTTATTTATTTTCATTCATATGCAGATGTATATTTTTAAATTAAAAAATTTCCTTCCATCCTCCTTTCCTATCCCCTTTCCCTGAGCTGCAGTTAGGTTAGTATTGTACAAACATGTTTGCAGATTAGTTATTTTCAGTTTTAGAAATTAATAATTAACAGTTAGAGGGGTGTTTTGTTTGGTTTTGATTTTCTTCCTCTGGATAGGGATAACATTGTCCATGGCCAGTCTAATACAGTTGTCCTGAACCACTGAGAGGAGCTGCTTCCATCAAGGTTTTTCATCTCACATTGTTCTCTTGGTTCTACTCCCTTCACTCAGCATCACATCCCATAAGTCATTCCATGTTTTTCTAGAGTCCAACCATTTATGGCTTCTTATAAAACAATAATATTCCATAGTATTCATGTATCTTACCTTTCTTAGCCATTTCCCAATTGATGGACATCCCCTTAATTTCCAATTTTTTGCTACTACAAAAAAAAGCTACTACTAACATTTTGGAACAAGGAGGACTTTTCCTTTTTTTATAATTTCTTCTGTATATAGACCTAGAATTGGAATTGCTGGGTCAAAGTGTATGAACCATTTTATTGCTCTTTGGGCATAGTTTCGTATTACTCTCCAGAAAGATTGGATACATTCACAAATCAACTTTCAATGAATCAGTGTCCCAATCTTCCCACAACCTCTCCAACATTGATCATTTTCCCTTTTTCTCATATTGGCCAGATTTTTTTAATCTGCATTTCTCTAATCAATAATGATTTGGAGCATTTTTTCATATGATTATATATATATATATATATAGCTTTAATTTCCTTCATTTGAAAACTGTTCATATCCTTTGACATTTTATCAATTGGGGAATGACTTGAACCCTTATAGTTGATGCAATACTCTATATGTTTTAGAAACGAGACCTTTACAAGGACTCCTAGTTGTGAAGATTGTTTCTGAGTTTTCTGTTTCTCCTTCTAATTTTGGAAGCATTGATTTTATTGGTGCAAAAACTTTTTTAATTTAATATAGTCAAAATCATTCACTTTTCAGTTTATAATATGCTTTAATTCTTGTTTGGTCATAAATGTATCCCTTTTTCTTAGATCTAATATATAGAGTATTTACTGGTCTATTAATTTATCTATAGTACTGCACTTTGTGTCTAAATCCTGTACCTATTTTGATCTTATTTTGGTATAGGGTGTAGGTTGTGGTTCTATGCCTAGTTTTTGCCCTACTCATTTCTAGTTCTCCCAACAATTTTTGTCAAAAGTGAGTTCTTATCCCAGAAGCTGATGTGTTTGGGAATGTCAAATAGGAGATTGCTGTAGTCATTTATTGAGACCGCTTTTATCCTAGTCCACTGATACATTACTCTGTTTCTTAACCAGTACCAGGAAATTTTGATTACTATCACTTTATAGTATGGTTTTAAAACTGGTAGAGCTAGGCCACCTTCCTTTATATATTTTTTCCTTCATTTCCCTTTCTATTCTTGATCTTTGGTTGCTCCAGACGAATTTTGTTATTATTTTTTCTAGCTCTATCAATAGCAAAACCAACAGACATCATATGATTATCTCAACAGATACTGAAAAAGCCGATAAAATACAATATCCATTCTAATTAAAAACACTAGAAAATTTAGGAATAAATAGAGTTTTATTTAAATTAATAAATAGTATCTATATAAAACATTGGGTTTTAAAATTAATTTAATTTGACCTAACCATGAGCATTTGACATTTTTCCAATTATTTAGATATGACTTAATTTGTCTGAATGAGTGGTATATATAGTTTATAGTTGTGTTTATATATAATTTAAATATGTGTTCATTATAATTATGTAATTTATAATTGTGTTCATACAATTTCTGGGTTTGTGGGAGGGGGGGTAGATTCCCAAGTATTTAGTGTTGTCTATAATTATTTTAAATGGAATTTCTGTGTCTATCTCTTGCTCTTGGAATTTGTTTTTCATATATAGAAATGCTGATTATTTTGTGGGTTTATTTTGTATCCTGCTATTTAACTAATTTGTTCATTGGTTTAAGGAATTTTTAAGATGATTTTCTCAGGTTCTCTAAGTATACTATCAAATCATCTGCAAAGAAGGAAAACTTTACTTCCTTATTGCCAATTCTGATTCCTTCAATTACTTTTTCTTCTCTTATTGCTACAGCTAACATTTCTAATGGTATATTGAATAGTAATGGTGATATTTGGCATCCTTGTTTTATCTCTGATTTTACTAGAAATGCTCCAAGTTTATTCCCATTACATATAATTTTGTTGATAGTTTTAGATAGATACTATTCATTATTTTAAGGAAAACCATTCGTTCCTAAACTTTCTAGTGTTTTTAGTAGGAATGGACATTGTATTTTGTCAAAGGCTTTTTCAATATCTGTTGAGATAATCATATGATGTCTGTTGGTTTTGCTATTGATATGTTTAATTATGTTGAATATTTTCATGATGTTGATGGTGATCATTATCCTAGTGATAACATACTGTAGTCTCATTGCTGAAATGTTATTTAACATATTTGCATCGATATTCTTTCAGAAGGTTAGTCTATAATATTCTTTTCTGTTTTGATTGTCTCTGGTTTAGGTAGCAGCATCCTGTTGGTATCATAAAAGGAGTTTGGCAGAACTCCTTCTCCTATTTTTTTAAATAGGTTATGTAGAATAGGAATTAATTGTTCCTTAAATGTTTGGCAGAATTCACTTGTAAATCCATCCAGACCTGGAGACTTTTTCATGGGGAATTTATTAATGGCTTTTTCCAATTTCTTTTTCTGAAATGGGGTGTTTAAATAATTTATTTCCTCTTCTGTTAATCTGGACAGTTTGTATTTCGGTAAATATTCATCCATTTCCCTCAGGTTATCCAGTGCATTGGCATAAAGTTCAGCAAAGTAGTTCTGAATGAACTCTTTAATTTCCTCCTCATTGGTGGTTAGTTCACCCTTTTCATTTTTTATGCTGGTAATTTGGTTATCTTCTTTATTTTTTTTAAATCAGATTAACCAAATGTTTGTCTATTTTATTGGTTCTCTTGTTTTCAATTTTATTAATCTTTCCCTTGATTTTCAGAATTTCTATTTTGATATTTAATTGTGGATCATTAATTCGTTCTTTTTCTAGTTTTTTTTAGTTGCATACTCAATTCATTGGTCTCTTCTTTCCCTATTTTATTAATTTAGTCATTTAGAGATATAAAGTTTCCCCTCAAAACTGCCTTGGCTACAACTCTACTACTTTTAACTTTAACTCTTCCAGGAATTCTTGCTGGCCTTGTTCCAATCATCATTTGTCTTTGAGACTCTTTTTTGAAACTCTTTTAACATTGTTGACTTCTGAGTTTGTCTTGGTCTTCCCTGCCACCATAGCAACTTTTTTATGGTCAAATTATTTGCTGCTATTGTTTGTTCATTTTTTTCCAGTATATTTCTTGACATTGAACTTTCTTTAGAGTTAGGTTCTGTTCACCTGGGGATGGAGAGTCACTGTCCCAACTTCAAGTTTTTTTGTACTGCTCTTTTCAAAGCTAGTTTTTGGAATATGTAAGGTTTTTGTGCTTCAAAGATGATGAGATCCTGGGAGAAGTATGGTCCTTCAGCTTTTGGTGTTTACTCTGGTTTTTACCCAGGAAGGTCTCCTGGTGCCCTGCAGCCACAATACTAGTGCTCCTCTTTGCTGTTACACATACTCACACACACACACACACACACACACACACACACACACACACACACTCTACACTCCTCTCTACCCTAGAACTGCAATCTAGAATTGTTTATGAGCAATAGAGTTGCCAATCAATGCCAACTCTACCCAGTGTCAGCAAAGGGTCTCTTGTAATCTTTCTGCCTAGTTGTCCTAATCCCTTCCTGTCTCTGGGCTGAGAACCTTCGTGACTGCTATTGCCCCTGCTGCATAAGTGGTCTTTAGACACATCTTCTCTTGTCACATACTTCTCTTGCCAACCTTTTAAGTTTTCTTAGGTCAGAAAAATATCTCATCTCAACCTTTTGTTGACTCTGCTGCTCCAAAATTTGATTTATTTTAAAGTTGCTTGGAGGGGGATGTTGGGAGAGTTCAACTACCTGACTACATGGTTACCCCCAATCTATCATTTTGACTCTACCACCACTCCACACAATTTTTATTTTAGATTATATTATACATAAAAGAATTTGAGAGGTCTAACAATTATTTGCTGTGGCACTCTTTCCTTAAATATCTGTTTTGGAAATTATAGAATAAGAATGAGAATACCCCAGATTTGTTTTGAATATGCCTTATTCATTGTCTTTGACTGAACTGAAGTGAGGCTAGCAATGTGTACATAGCTGAGTATACCAAGTGAATTGGGCTATTTCCTGTTAACTTTGAAAGCTAGTTCCTGTTCATAAAAATGTGCATTTTCCTGTGGCTTTTATTCTCATTTATGATATGACCCACAAATTAAATGACAAATTTTCCCTCAGTATTGTTTCTTTCTTCTGCCACCATGAGGAGCTGTGTCAGTTCTCCATGCCCACCATCTTGACTACAAAGTTAAATGTACCACTCGCCAGGAAGCAATGCAAACCAGACTGCCAAGCATATTATGAATATATTGCTCTTCTTAAGAATGCTTGTTGGTTTTTCATACTGGAGTATTGACTAACTGTCTCCGTTTGATGTATGGTTTACCAGCCTGATGTAGACTTATGGTTAGAGCTTAACTTGTTAGTTCTGCTTTTGCAGCCAATTCAGAATAACTACAGATGCCCCAAGATATTAAAATTGACTGTTCAAATGGACTCAGTGTGGGAGTTTCATTGGTTTTAAATTGATAACAGCTGAAAGAGTGAATGATTAAAGCTGTATATGGGCATAGTATGCAGTCCTTTTGTATAAGCTTTTGTGAGCAGTCTCTAGTATGTTTTTTCTATGATAGTCATTTTTACACAAACAGGTTAAAATTTTAAATGATGAACAAGAATATTTCAGAAGTCTACAGAGGGAATTATTTCTGAGAAACTGAAATAAACTTTGAGAAGATAAAGTAGGTTTCTATTCTTCAGGGAGCATTTAAATTTAAGTAGCATTCCATAAGGTGGTAATTGTGTCTATTTCCCAGGCATTTGAGTTAAATAAGCTATATAGGAAACATAAACTGTCATAATAGGAGGGTAGATGTGTGGTGTACATCTCTTTTTTCAACTCATAAAAAGTAAAGTTCCAAAGTGCTCCATCAGAGATAAATCAAACAAAGCTCTCCTTTTGCTTTCTTATTCTTTGGGGAACAGTTATTATTGTTTTCATTATTTTAAAAGATGTTCTGGATACTTTCTTCCCACACATTAAATAAAAGAATTAAAATGGGGGATGGAGGGAATGACAATTTTTTTCCATTGAAAGAGCAATGCTTGAAATAAAAAAGTATTAGCAATTTTGATTTTCTTATTTTAATATAGCTGCTCACGGAGAAATATAGATAGTTCCCATTGCAGGGAAGAGGGAAAAATCAGAGAAAATTTATTTCTAATGCAACCCTCTTTCACCTTGAAAGATACCAATGCTTCAGTTTCCTATCTTCGTAATAGCATAACCTGACTCCATTCTTTTGTCTTTTTTTTCAATCTTTTATGTATGAAATAATGTGTGTGTATATATATATATATATATATATATATATATATATATATATATATGGAGAGAGAGGGAGAGAAACTGTGAGCATGCCTCCATGCCTTGTTTGATCTAGCTATCCAGTATACATTCTTGCAAAAACCAAATTAATTGAAATTATCATAAGGGACTATGGAGTTATATCAGTAATGTGTCTAACCAAATTTTATGCACCTTCTAATTCAATGAAGGTAATTCTATTAGTTTGGTGAATAGAAAAATATAGAAAAACATGCTGGCAATTTTTTTTTAATTACCAATATTGCAGTGAGAGAATTAAGTGTCCCTAAAAGGACAAAAAGACAAATGGAGCATTATCTAAATAGCATATATTTTATATCTTACAAATCTGTTAACTTCAAATGCCTATATTACAAAACATACCCAGAAAATCACATATAGTACTGGAATTTTCCCTGTAGTAAAAAGATGAAGGAACCAATTTTAAAAGTTGTTCTTTGGAGGAAAGTACATTCTGATTCTTTTATTTTGTTTTGTTTTTATTAAAAACCTTGCACACCTATAATTTGTAAATACTTGGCTTAATGTTTTCTTGAGTTAGTCTTACTCATCAAGATTGTAATTTTATTTATGTAAAGGTCTCTCTTAAATTAGGTGGTCAAAAAGTTAAAAGTTCATAAGCTTTAATTGCCTGAAATACTATTTAGGGTAAAAAGAAAAAATATAATAAATCCCTTTCATCAGTTGTCAGTTTCCATTTTTTTAAAAATCATTTCCTTATTTATTCATATCAGACAAGTAATGTATTTTAGATAAGATGTTATCCAAGTTAAATAGTAATGAGGGTCACTGGTTTGAATATATCATTTCCAAAATGTTCCTTTTGAACTTGGAACTCAAAACCATGAAAGAAGAAAACTGATCTAGTAACTCAAAGATTGGTTTCTACTAACTCCAGAAAGAAGATCACAACACCATATAGGGAGAGATAACAGCATACATGGTTTGAGAATCACATCTTCAGCACTTGTCAATCTTATACCGCCCCCCAATTCCAGTGGAGATGTTGCTATTCTCATTATTCTGCTGGATTGCTTCATCCATTACATTCTCTTTATAACCACACAATCTATTGTTTCCTTCTCTGACAGCTCTTTTTCTTGAATGTACTGGGCCTTTGAGCATGCTAACATTTTTTCATTCTTAAAAAAAATTTTAATTAACATCAGAGAACATTCCAAATCATGTAAAGAATTTGACAGGACTTCATTTAATTTTTTTGAGAAACAATTAACATGTCAAAAGAGGAAGTAAGAGCAAGTTGTTTTTGGTTTTTTTCTGTTTTTTTGTCATAAATCTGTTTACATAATTACCAACTAAGGAAGAAGTCGTAAACATCTAATAAAGAAATCTGAACCCATTCAGTCTCTATCAAAAAAAATAATCTCCAACAACATAATAGACTATGACAATTTTTAATGCACTCTATCCACATGCACAATTGCTCTAAAAAACACATAGTAGAAAGAGCTCTTTCCACAAGTTCTAATAATTATGAAGAAAACCAAGAATGCTTGAAAGTACCAAGTGATAACATACTGTAGGAGAAGTTCACATCTGTTCATAGGAGTTCATATAATAAAGTAAAAGGGAACTATGGAAAATATACCAGGTGGAGAGAAGACAAACTAATTTGAGACAGATTCCCAAAGCATTTGGGTCTACCCAGCTTTTCTATTTTTTGCTTGTGCTTAGAAAGATGAATTTACAACCTATAAGGTGCCTGCTGTTGATTAGAGAGAGAAATGCAAATTAAAACAATTCTGAGTTAACACATCATTCCTATTAGAATGACTAAGATATCAGAGAGAGAAACTGTTGGAAGAGATATGGAAAAATTGAACACTGGTTGGTGGAGTTGTGAACTGATGCAACTATTCTGGAGAGCAATTTGAAATTATGCCCAAAGGGCAATGGTAGTGCATATATACTTTGATACAACAGTATCACTATTAGATATTTTTAAAGGGGAAAAGGCCCTATTAGCACAAAAATATTTATAGCAACTCTTTTTGTGTTGCAAAGAATTAAAAAGTGAGGGGATGCCCATCAACTGGGCAATGGGTGAACAAGTTGTATATGATTATAATGGAATACTATTAGGCTATAAGAAATGAACAGACTAACTTTGGAAAATCCTGAAAGACTTAAATGAACTGATGCAAAGTGAAGAGAGCAAAATTAAGGGAATATTGTACACAATAACAATAATGCTGTATAATGATCAAATTGTGAATGATCTAGCTATTCTCAGCAAAACAATGATCCCAGACAATTCCAAAGAACTTATGATGAAAAATGCTATCCAGAGAAAAAATAGATGGAGTCTGAATACAGATCTAAGAACATACTATTTTTCACTTTTTCTACTTTTTTCCTCTTTTGGTCTGTATCTTTTTCATGACATCTCTAATAAAGAAATGTATTTTTCATGGTTGCACATTTTTAACATATCAAATTATCAATATCAAATTACATCTTCATGAGGAGGGAGTTAAGACAAGGAGGGAGAAAATTTGAAAATATATTTTTAAAAATGTATGTTTAAAATTGTCTTTATATAATTAGGAAAAATAAAAGTATTACTTTTAAAAACAGCAATAACAACAACAAAGTATAAGTGCAAGTGTATAATGATCTACCTTCATTATACATAGTGATCCGGGCAAAAGTATATTGAAACTATAGTCAGATCACCCAGACTTGATTTTGGCTCCCTAACATTTTCTAATGTGAGATTTAGTCAAGTCACTTCCCCTTTCTAAATCTTATCTTCATTATTTGAAAACTGAGAGAATTATGATCTCCAAGACAATTTTCAACTTTAATCTATGACCCATGACTCTAAGAGATTTCTTGGTGGCCAGTTTTTGATAATAATAGAGATCAGGTAGAGGGGAATCAATTGCAAGTAATGACCCCTTCAGTCATAGGGCTAAAACACATAATCTCATCAGTACAACAAATTTGAGATGCAAACTACGATCTTGGTTTCTGTGTAGATGAATGGATAATATTAATTTGAAGATTTCAGGTGTCATTATTTTGTAAAGCACTTTGAATGCTAAGTACATATTCATATGGAGCCACTAAATTTTTTTGAGTTAGTCATAGAACCAAATCCCTGACAATGATATCATTCACACAGCCATAATCCCATTTGATATTCTGCTCTCTTCTTTTGTAACTGCCTTCTAACTAGTCTCCTTGCTTTGTCTTTCCCCTGTCCAGTTCATCTTCTACTCAGTTACTAAGGTGAATTTCTAAAGTATAGATTTGACCATGTCCTTCCCTTTTCAAGGAATGCCAGAGGTAGGCTATCTACACTTTAGAAAATTCACCTTAGGGGGTGGCTGGGTGATATAGTAGATAGAGCACCGGCCCTGGAGTCAGGAATACTTGAGTTCAAATCCGGCCTCAGACACTTAATAATTACCTGGCTGTGTGGTCTTGGGCAAGCCACTTAACCCCATTTGCCTTGCAAAATCCTAAAAAAAAAATTCACTTTAGTAGCTGTGTGAATAGGGAGAAGGGGATACATGTGAGAAGTTACAGAGGAAACAAAACCTAAGATGTGACAATGAATTACATATGTAAATTATCTGAGAAGACATAGTTGAGAATGTCACCAAGGTTGTGGATCTAGGTTGCTGGAAGGATGGTGAATAGAGAAAGTGAAAAAAGGAAAGATGATTTGGGAAATGGGAATAAACAGTTCAGTTTTAGATATATTGAATTAAAGATATACAAGAGACCAAAGCTTATTGGTAGTTTGAGACTAGAACTAGGAGTGAGATAAGGGCTGGATACACACACACACACACACACACACACACACACACATAGACACACATAGACATACATATTATATATCCATACATACATATGTATGGATATATATCCTTATCATATATTATATATCCATTTCCATATGTAATATATGAATATGGATATATATTTAATAGAAAAGAAAATTGAACCCATGATATCTGAATTGGCATAAATCAAAAGAGAATCATATCTTGGACAGAAAAAAAAGAAAAAAATCAGGAGGGAAGGCAGTGTCATAAAAATCTAATGTGAAGAAATTATTCAGAAGGGAAAAATAATCAATGGTATTAAATTCTACAGAAAGGTTAGAAAGGATAAAAACTGAGAAAATGGACAGCTAGGTGGCTTAGTGGATAAAGCACCGGCCCTGGAGTCAGGAGTACCTGGGTTCAAATCCGGTCTCAGACACTTAATAATTACCTGGCTGTGTGGCCTTGGGCAAGCCACTTAACCCCGTTTGCCTTACCAAAAAAAAAACCTAAAGACTGAGAAAATATCATGAATTAGTAATTATGACATCATTGGTAATTCTGAAGAAAGAAGTTGTAAAATAATAATAGTGTTGTAAACCTGATTGAAAAGGGCTAAGAAGAGAGTAAGGTGAGAAAATTGAGTGCCCTGAATAGATGACTTCCTTAGAGAATTTATCAATGAATGAGGAGAGACATATGATTATAGCTATCAAGATAGAATTTTTTAAAGAATGGAATATATGAATGTACTTGTAGGTAGCAAGCAATGAGAATAGTTAGGGAGAGATTGAAGAGAGATAAAAGTGGGAGCAATCTTCTGGAGAAACAGGAAAGAATAGTATCAAGAGTGCAAAAACTTGAGTGATTTTTTTTCAAGGAGAGCTACTTTTATCTGAGAACAGAGTGAAGGAATAGATAAAAGAAGATGTCTGAATAATGTAAGTTAAGGACAGAATAACAGGGAACTATCATAGAGGTCAATTTTTTGTGTTTTTGAAGAATAAAGTAAGGTTTTTGACTAAGAAAGGGAAGGGTCTGCCATTGTCAGCCTTAAGACAGTTAAAGTTTAGGATTGCTGTTGAAGGTTTTGAGGAGATACAGTGGATAAAATATTGGGCCTGTGGTCAGAAAGACTTGAATTCAGATCTAATCTCAGACTCTTACTAGCTGTATGGGAAAAGTCACTTAACCTCAATCTGCTTCAGTTATGTACACCTGTACTAGATAGGTGTGAGTATAGTAATGTCCATAGTAGGGAACTAGGTTTCACTGAGGGCCACTGTAAAAAGTGAGAAAGATAGGAGGTTTAAAATGGAAGGAATTTGTCCAATGTGGAACAAACATTCCAAAAGTCTCATTGGAAGAGAAGGACAGACCTAGAGTGGAAGAATTAAGGTTAGAAGCTAAGGGTGAGGCAGATAGTTGTGAGAATGAAGGCAGTGGATTGTGGGGAACAATGTTTGTAGAGCAGTAACTGGAGTTCGGAATCATTAGAATGAGACTGAGTGTGGAAAAAAGATGAGATCCTACCAAATTCTATAATACAGACATAATCTTGGTTTCTGAACCAGAATGAGTATAAACAGAAAAAGAAAACTATAAACTGATATTGCTAATGAACATCAATGCCAAAATTTTATTTAAAATATTATCAATGAAGCTAAAATAGCATATGACCAGATATGACTTATTCCAAGAATACAGAGTTAATTTACTTTTAGAACTATAGGTTTATATAACCATATTAATAGCAAATGAGCAAAAAATCATGTGATTTTATCAATAGATGCAGAAAAATGTTTGGACAAAAATAAAACAACTAATTCTACTATTTAAATAAACACCAGAAAATACAGAAACAAATAATCCCTTCCTTATACTGACAATTTTTAAATTGATATTTTTACAAATACATTCTATGAAAGTTTTTCAACATTCAACCATATACATATGCATATTTTTAAGTTACAAAATTTTCTATCACCCTCCCTTTCCACCGTCCTCCTTAGTGGCAAACAATCAGGTTAACAATATACATACATGTTTGTGACAAATATGTTTATAGATTAGTCGTTTTCAATATGAGAAATTAGAATTAAGGGAAATAGATACATTAAAGATATTTTTTATAAATTGTTCATCAGATTCTGAAGGAATTTTTTGGTTGTTGCTTTGTTTTGCTTTGGTTTTCTTCCTCTGAATGAGTACAGCATTGTCCATAACCTGTCTAATAGGGTTGTCCTAGCTGTCTGAACTACTGA
Source organism: Macrotis lagotis (assembly GCF_037893015.1). Lineage (NCBI taxonomy): Eukaryota > Metazoa > Chordata > Mammalia > Peramelemorphia > Peramelidae > Macrotis > Macrotis lagotis. The sequence goes on from NC_133658.1 coordinate 633,424,520, forward strand.
GAGGAACTATTTCCATCAAGGTTGATCATCTCACATTGATGTTATTAATGTGTACATTGTTCTCTTGGTTCTGCTCTTTTTCTCTCAGCATCAGATGCTGTAACTCATTCCATGCTTCTCTAGAGTCCAACCATTTATGTTTTCTTATAGAATAATATTTCATCGTATTCATGTACTGTAATAACCAAACCTCAATTGATGGGCATACCCTCAATTTCCAATTCTCTGTCACTACAATAAGAACTACTATGAATATTTTGAAACATGTAGGACCTTTTCTATTTTTTTATAATTTCTTCTGGATATAGACCTAGAATGAAATTACTGGGTCAAAGGGAATGAACACTTTTTATTGCTCTTTGGGCATAGTTTCATATTGCTCTCCAAAATGGTTGGATCATTTCACAACTGCACCAGCTTCAATGTCCCAATCTTCCCACAACTTCTCCAACATTGATCATTTCCCCCTTTTTTCTCATCTTAGCCAATCTGATAGGTGTGAGGTGATACCTCAGAGTTATTTTAATTTGCATTTCTCTATTCAACAATGATTTGGAGCATTTTTTCACATGATTGTATATAGCTTTAGTTTCTTCATTTGAAAAATTGTCTATTCAAATCCTTTGATCATTTTGTATGTGTGTATGTGTGTGTGTGTGTGTGTGTGTGTGTGTGTGTGTGTGTGTGTGAGAGAGAGAGAGAGAGAGAGAGAGAGAGAGAGAGAGAGAAATGAGACTTTTATCAAAATCCTGGTTGTGAAGATTGTTTCCCCAACTTTCTGTTTTCCTTCTAATTTTGGCAGCATTGATTTTATTAGTGCAAAACCTTTTTTTATTAAATATAGTCAAAATTATTCATTTTGCAGTTTATAATGTACTCTATTTCTTGTTTGGTCACAAATTTGTCCCTTTTCCATAAATCTGATAAAGTATTTCTTAGACTTTTAATTTATCTATGGTATCACACTTTATTTCTAAATCCTCTACCCCCTTAAACTGACAACTAAAACAAAAAGCTACCTTTAATGGTAATCAAAGTTAGATACTCCATGGAAACAATTGTATTTAGTACCCTCATATCAAAAAATACAAAGACCCAGTTCCTGGAACAGGGACACACTATATGACTAAAACTTCTGGGGGGAAGATAGGTAGCAGTATGGAAGAGATTAGATTTAAACAGGTGTTTCATACCTTATACAAAAATAAGTTCGGAATGGATACTTCACCTAGAAATCAAAGATGACATTGTATGCAAATTAGAGAAACATGAAAAAAATTACCTATCGATCTTTGCATAGAAAAAAATTCTTCACCAAAAAAATGGACAAAAAGGATCACAGAAGATAAAATGGGTTATTTGTTAAATATAATTAAAAGGACTTTGCACAAACAAATCTAATAATAAAGCTGAGATTAAAAGTTAAACAATTAACTAAGAAAAATCACTACAGCAAGTTTTTCTAATTGTCTTATTTCAAAGATTTATAAGGAACTGTTTCAAATGTATATGAATAGGAATCATTCCCCAATTGATAAATGGTCTAAGAATATGAATAGGCAGTTCTGAGGGCCAGAGATGAGAAGGGGGTGCTGGGGTAGAGGGAGGATGAAACAAGGTTTTCTATAGCTTTGTGGAAAAAAATCCCCAAATTACTTCTAATTAGAGAAAGGAAAATCAAAACAACTTTAAGATTTTATTTTATACTTAGCAGGTTGATAATATTAACAAAAAAAAGGAAAATATAAATGCTGGAGTAGCTATGGGAAAATAGGCATATTAATGCATTACTATCTGAGTGATGAATAGATGTACTCATTTTGGAAAAGAGTTAAAAATTATTCACAAAAGTTGGTGCTAAAAAATTTTGATCCTACTATATACCACTGCTAAGAGACTACCCCCCAAAATCAAAGACAAAAATATTTATAGTACTTCTTTTTATGATGGCAAAAAAAGGAAACAAGGAAACAAAAGGAATGTCCATCAGTTGAGGAACATCTGAATATGTTGTGGCATATAAATTAGAAATTTATTAGAAATAGTAGGTAAGTTGTTTTAAAAAGATATGACCAGGGGTGGCTAGGTGACGCAGTGGATAGAACACCGCTTCTGGAGTCAGGAGTACCTGAGTTCAAATTTGACCTCAGATACTTAATAATTACCTAGCTGTGTGGCCTTGGGCAAGCCACTTAACCCCATTTGCCTTGCAAAAACCTAAAAACAGAAAAAATAAAAAAGACATGACCAGATTTGTATGAGCAGATGCAAAACTAGGAGAATAATTGATATTATAACATCAATATTATTAAAACAAACAATTTTGAAGACTGCTATAAACAGATGAAGAATAAAATGAGCAAAACCAAGAGAACAGTTTATATAGTTGAAACATTATAAGACAAACAACTTTGAAAGCTGAAAAACCTGTGATCAATAGAATAACCATACATGATTCCAGCAGAAAAAAAAAATGATGAAATTCACTTTCCACCTCCTGAAAGAGATGTGATAGATTTAGGATGAGAAATGAGGCATGTATTTGTGTGTGTGTGTGTGTGTGTGTGTGTGTGTGTGTGTGTGTGTGTGTGTGTGTGTGTGTGTGTGTGTGTGTAGTGTGTAGTATATAGTGTATATATTTCTATGTATACATACACACATATATACATAACAGTCATTGAAGGAATTTGTTTTGCTTAGATATACATAATTGTTTTAAAAATTGCTTTTCTTTTCTCTCTTTTCAATGAAATGGGGAGAAGGGAAAGAACATTAAAAATTTTTTAAATAGAGAGGTGAGGGATGCTCAAATTTTAGAACACTGCATACATTTTCAGATGTGTCACAGAATTGTTAGTTTTACTTAATTGTTTTATTTCATAATAAGAGACCTCTCACAAGGTGGAAGTAATCTGTAAATGTTTGTAATGTAAAAACAAAGCATATGAATAATTTTTTTAAAAAATAACCACTAATCAGTCCAGGAAGAGCAACAGTGGTTAGAGAGCACTCTTTTAAAGGAGACATTAATTAAGAGTAATTAATTTAGGCAGGTTCAACCTGATGGCAAGGAGTGATACTATATCCTTTGAGACCACAGGAGACCTAACTTCAAGCAATCAGGATAGGATGGAGGTAGGACAACCTGGTCAAGAAACAAGGGTACCTAGGTAGGTTGTCTTGGAGGAGGTCTTTAGGACAACAGGAGATGGAATAGATATTGTCCTCAGAGGATGTCCTAATGCTGGATATAGTTCTGGGATAGGATCCCACTAAAGTGGGAAGTGAATAGCAAACTCTTTTGTGCTTTGTCTGATACATAAATGTGTGTTCTGGGGTACCTTATGTCTCCCCAGTCTTAGGCACCAAGTACTAGAGAAAGAGGCCCAATGGTAAGCAGTAGTCATTTGAACAATAAATGTCTTTTGAAGATATTGCAAGTCTCCAAAATGGCATAAAAATTATTCTTTGTGTAAGGTATGACTAATTCTATACAACATAAAGACAGAACTGGTATATGATGTACTGAGAGATATCTTATCTGAAATATCCCCTCACATAAGGTATCTGCAGTTTTTCTCTTTATGTACAGTAGAAGAAGGTTCCAGTGGGCACTTTCATGACTACTTTCTGCAATTAAAACTGAAGAATAGGAAACACAAACATTTGATTAGATGACCAGAGGACTTGAGATCGTTGGAGAATATATGTGCAGTTCAGGTCCACTAATTTGAGTACATAGTCCATCTTACCACAGCATTCCTATATATTTCAGTTTCCTTACAGTTAGCAAATTGCACTGCACTCTTCAAAAAATCCCACTGAGAATTTACAGTTCAAAACCCATCTTACCCCATACCTCTATGCAACTTGTCAACACTTCTACCCCACAATGATTCCCTTGCACCTTAATATAATTTATTATAAAATCACTTTACCTGATTCAAAGCACTTTTCATCAGACATTAAATTAGAAGTTTTGTGCCAGAGTATGCCTTTGACAGGAACCTGAAATGGCCTCTACTCAGAGGCTTAGGACAGAAAGTGTTTTTAACCCCAAGTATGTCAGCCATGGACCTTATACTCAAAGTGAAAAGGAATACCCTTGGGGGTGGCTAGGTGGCGCAGTGGACAGAGCACTGGCCCTAGAGTCAAGAGTACCTGAGTTCAAATCCAGCCTCAGACACTTAATAATGAACTAGCGGTGTGGCCTTGGGCAAGTCACTTAACCCCATTCATTGCCTTGCAAAAACTTAAAAAAAAAAGGAATACCCTTAAGACCCAAATGAAACTCTGATGTGAATTCATAGTAGCTATATTAATATTATTTGTCTTTACTTAATAGTATTTTTCTAATTACATGTAAAAATACTTTTTAACATTCAAATTTATTTTATTTTAAAAAAATTTTCCCCAGTGACATGCAAAAGCAAGTTTCAACATTTACTTCCAAAACCTTGAATTCCAAATTCTCTCCCTTCCTCCCACCCCATCTCCCCCAATCAAGAAAGCAAGTTACTTGGTATAGGTTAAAAAATGTGGGAGCAGCTAGGTGGCTCAGTGGATAGAGCATCAGCCCTAGAATCAGGAGGACCTGGTTTCAAATCCAGCCTTAGACACTTAATAATTACCTAGCTATATGACCTTAGACAAATCACTTAAACTCATTGTCTTGCAAAAAAAAAGAAAAGAAAACTGTGTAGCCTTGAAAAACATTATTACAATAGTCATGTTTTTAAAGTACACATACCCCACCCACAAAGAAAAAAGAAACTTCAAGAAAAATAAAGTGAGGGAAAAAAGTATGTTTCAGTTTGTATTCAGACACCATCAAGTTCTGTCTTTGGGATGGATAGCATTCTTTATCATAAGTCCATCAGAAAAATTGCTTCAATATTTTTCCCATGGTTTCTATTGCTACCTATATTTCCTTCCATCCTATCCCCTTCACCCCCATTTATTTTATTCTCTCTCCTTTCACCCTGTCCTTCCTCATCTGACTATCTTCTCCCATGATCTTCCCTCTCTTCCATTACCTACACCCCCTCCCCCGTCCCCTTTCTCCCATCCCTTTCTTTTCCTATTTTCTTCTAGAGTAAGATAGATTTCTATATCAAATTGAATGTGTATGTTATTCCTCTATGAACCACTTCTAATGAGAGTAAAGGGTCATTCATTTTCCCCACTTCCACTCCATTGCAAAAGCTTTATCTTGAGTCTTTTATGTAAAATATCTTACCCATTCTCCTTCTCCTTTTCCTTTCTACCAGCATATTCCTCTACCCCCTGCCCTCACCATTGACTTCACTTTTTAATATATTATAATTTCAAATTCAACTTCCACCTGAGCTTTGTCTATATATATACTCCTTCTAATTGCTCTTACAAATGGGAAGGTTCATATGAGTATTATCAGTATCATTTTCCCATATAGGAATACAAGCAATTCAACATCAATAAATCCTTCATAAATTAGTCCTCCCCATCCACCCTTTCTATGCTTCACCTGAGTCCTGTACTTGACGATCAAGCTTTCTGTTTAGCTCTGGTCATTTCATCAAGAAAGTTTGGGGGCAGCGAGGTGGTGCAGTGGATAGAGCACTGGCCCTGGAATCAGGAGCATCTGAGTTCAAATCTGGCCTCAGACATTTAATAATTACCTAACTGTGTGGCCTTGGGCAAACCACTTAACTCCATTGCCTTGCAAAAAAACTGAAAAAAAAAGGTTTGAAGTGACCGATTTCATTGAATATCCATCTTTTCCCCTGAAAGAGGATGTTCACCTTTGCTGGATAGTTGATTCTTGATTTTAATCCAAGCTCTTTTATTCTGGAATATCATATTCTAAACCCTATGAGCCCTTAATGTAGAAGCTGCTAAATCTTTTGGGGTTGGGGGGGGGAGGGTTGTGGCATTTTTTTTTATTTTTGCAAGGCAATGGATTAAGTGACTTACCCAAGGTCAGAGAGCTAAGTAAGTATTAAGTATCTGATGCTGGATTTGAACTCAGGTCCTCTTGGAGTCACCAGGATCAGTGATCTATCTACTGTGCCAACTAGCTGCCCCAATCTTGTGTCATTCTTACTGTAGCTCCACAATATTTGAATAATTTCTTTCTGACTACTTGTAGTATTTTCTCCTTGATTTGGGAGTTCTGAAATTTGGCTGTAATATTCCTGACAGTTTTCATTTTGGGATCTAGGCTTTTTTGGGTAGCCCAATAATTTTTAAATTATCTCTTCTGGATCTGTTTTCCTGGTCAGTTATTTTTACAGTGAGATATTTCATATTTTCTTCTAGTTTTTCATTCTTTTGGTTTTGTTTTATTGTTTCTTGATTTCTCATAAAGTCATTATGTTCCCTTAGCTCCATTTTACATTTTAAGGAATTATTTACTGTAGAGAGTTTTTGTATCTCCTTCTAAGTCTGGCCAGTTCTGCTTTTTAAAGTATTTTCCTCATTGGTCTTTTGAACTGTTTTTTCCCATTTGAGCCAAACTGATTTTTAAGATACTATTTTCTTTGGTATTTTTTTGTTTCTCCTTCACTGGGTTGCTGACTTGGTTTTCATGATTTTTCTTCATCTCTCATTTCTCTTCCCAATTTTTCCTCTACCTCCTTTACTTGGTTTTCAAAATCTTTTTTGAGTTCTTCCATAGCCTGAGACCAATTCATACTTTACTTAGAGGTTTTGGATTCAGATGCTTTGACTTTATCATATCTTGGGTGTGTATTTTGATCTTCCATAGGACCAAAATAATTGTCTATGGTTGGATTTTTTTTCTTCTACTGTTTACCCATTTCCCCAACTCTTTATTAATATGGGACTCTGCTTCCAGGGTTGAGGACACACTCTCCCAAGCTTTTGGGAATTTTTGCAGCTGTTTTCAGGGAATCCCTCCCCAAGACCTGCAATTTCTCAATTCCTCCAAAGTCTTATGAGAAGCTCTGACTGCTCTCCTGCCTATGCTCTGGTCTGTGGATGACCACAAGCCTCCCCTCTGCCCTGGAGTTTGAGGAGGGTCCCTGCTCTACTACAAGCAGTGAATTTTGTTGCAAATAGTGATAAGTAAGCTTCTCCTTATCCTGAGACTGGGGCCTGAGACTGTCACCCAAATTTGAGAATGGGTGAAGCAACAGAGTCCCCGACCCCCTTACCATCCATGGATTGGGCATTCTGGAAGCAGCTGCCAGGGGTTCCCTAGGCCTGCTCCTGGTCTTCTGGAGCCAGGTCTGTGTTGAGGCCTGAGTTGTACTGGTCTCTACTATCACTCTGGTGCCACAGAGTTTTCCTGCTGGGATTTGCAATTGTCTTTGACAATCCCTGTACTGGGAGATTTGGAAACTGCCCCCACTGCCCAGGGACCCAGGCTCCCACCAGCACCCAAGGTGCCCTCTAGTCTTTTCCTGGATGGCTGGATTTAGTTTGCCCTGGCATGGTCTGGACTGTACTGAGAGGTCCTTTTTAATCCCCATGTAACAGACCCTTCCTGGGGATCCTCCAAGTCATTTTGGGCTGGAAAATTGTTTCACACAAGCTTTCTGTGGGTTCTACCACTCTAGAATTTTGTTAGAGTCATTATTTAAAGATATTTGGAATAATTTGGAGGTCCCTGTCTTCTCTCTGCCATCTTAGCTCTACCTCTCAACATTCATTTTTGTAAGATTTTGAGTTCCAAAATTTTCACCCTCCTTCCCTTTCCTTTTCTATTCCCATTACAGCAAGCAATATGATATAGATTATAGATGTATAATCATGTTAAACATATTTCTTCTACATTGGTCTTGTTGTGAAAGAAGAACCAGAACAAAAGGAGAAATCCATGAGAAAAAAAAATGAAAATAGAATGCTTTGATTTGCATTCAGATTACAATGTTTATGGAATTTTTCAGCCCAAGCCTTTTAGAATTGTCTTTGATCACTGTATTGCTTTTTTTAGGTTTTTGCAAGGCAAATGGGGTTAAGTGGCTTGCCCAAGGCCACACAGCTAGACAATTATTAAGTGTCTGAGACTGGATTTGAACCCTGGTACTCCTGACTCCAGGGCTGGTGCTTTATCCACTGTGCCACCTAGCTGCCCCATCATTGTATTGTTGAGAAAAGCTAGGTCTACCATAGTTGATCATCACAGTGTTGCTGTTATTGGATACAATGTTCTCCTGATTTTTCTCATCTCACTCAGAATCAATTCATATAATTCTTTCCACATTTTTTCTGAAATCTGCCTGCTCATCATTTCTTATAAAACAATAGTATTCCATTACATTTATATACTGCAACATGTTTAGCCATTCCCCAAATAAAAGGTAACCCCTCAATTTCCAATTCTTTGTCTCAACAAAAAGAGCTAAACTGTTTTATTTTTTAATTGTGTTCTTTTATCACTATATTTTAAAAAATAACAAGTATGAAGTCATTTCCTACTTTGGATATCAATGAACCTCCATTGTCTGACAGAGAAATGCCCAAAGGCATTGCTTAAAACCAGAGTAGTTTACAATTTATATTCAAAAATAAATAGTTGGACTAGGTTACAGCATTGCATAGGATTTCTGAAATTTGCTACTACTCAATTAATCTGTAAAATGGATTCAAAAGACAATCTGAAATATTAGTATGAGATGAGATTTTTGAGTCAAAGGAATTAACTGGCTATGTAGGTTTGGGCAAGGCCTTCATTTTGCTTATCTAAAAAATGGAATGTTCTGAACTAGTCCTAGTTCAGGGTAGTCTGGCTCATGTTTAGTACTGGAAATGAATGTTTGTTAATCTAATATTTAACAAAATAAGGTTTACTTAACAATGTAGAAAGGATATTCCACAAGGATACAATCCAGATTCAGTTTATCATAGTTACCTAGCTTCCACATCTGCCAAGATGGAGCAATCTGGTAGAAGTTTGTGTCAATTCTAAAGTGTTGTTGACTCAATGTTGGGCTTTAGGTGGCCTATGAATCTATATTAATGGTTTTGAGTCATGATCCCCCAGACCAATTAAATATCAAGGATTATATCATTATCTATTAAAGAAAAACCTGGATATTTAAAAGGCAGGTACTGTCATAGTTTTAGAATAAATGACTTCTCTAGTCTCTTTAAATTTTAATTCTATGATGCTAAATATTTTAAATTGAATCAATGTTTTAATTGTGCTGTAATTAATAATAGGAATTCACTTTCCTCACAACACTACAAGGTAAGCAATTTAAGTAGTGTGATTCCCATTTTACTGATGGGTAAACTGATTCTCAGAGAGATTCAGTAAACTCATCTATCCTCCAATAGATATCAAACCTAATTCTTCAGACTCAAAGTATAGTGGAGTTTGGGATTTTTTTTCATTATAATTCCTTGTAGGCAAGGAAGACTTCAAAATCAGAATCCTCTTAATTTATGTTCAGTGTTAGTATTCACAAATCACTGAGTATTTAACAAAGGCATGGGGCAACAAGGTGATCCAGTGGATAGAACACCAACCATAGAGTTAGGAGGACCTGAACTCAAATCCAACCTTAGATACATGCCACCTACTAGCTGGGTAACCTTGAGTAAGTCACTTAGCCCTGATTGCCCCACATCCATGGTCTTCCCCAATTGTTCTGATTCGTATCTGGTCACTTGACCCAGATGGATCTGGAAGAGAAAGTGTGTCGGGTGACTTAGTACAACACCCCTTTACTAAATTCATGTACACCTTGGCATCATCTCCCTGATGTTCATGATCTTCTTCAAGAATGAAGGACAAATAAAAGAAAAAAGAATGAAGGACAAGCAATATCATTAACAAAAAAGCATTCACAAGTCACTACATTTTAAGAGAGAGAGAGAGATTTATTTTAACCTAATACAACAAGGATGTATGGATCTACATGGGTCTAGATAGGTCTCCCTTATCTCCATGAAGTGTTGAGCAACTTGGATTTTTTTATGCCCCCAGATCAGGAAGCTACATGAGGGAAGATAGAGCTAATCAAGTTGCATGGTGAGCAATGCATGGGGATGGTAAGGAAGCTGTGTAACAGAAACTTCATCAGGAAACTACTATCCTACAACATACCACCCCTTGGTGGCACAATTTCTAATGATCTTCTAGATTCTTCCACCATTTAAATGACTAGAGAGGACTCTTATTACAGGTATTTCTAAGGGCAGAAGATAGAGAAAGGGGGGGAAAAACAAACAAATTTTAATGGGAAAGAATAAAAAATAAAATCAGAAGCCCTTCCCAAGGGAACATCCCAAAGAAAAATAACTCTGCCTGAGGAGGAGCTGAAATATTTCTACAGGGTATATGAAGTTCTCCAAGATGGAGAGAAGAACTTGAAGAACATAGTAGAAACTTTTTAAAAAGTGAATGTAGGGGCAGCTAGGTTGTGCAGGAGATAGAGCACCAGCCCTGGAGTCAGGAGGACCACAGTTCAAATCAGGTCTCAGATACTTAATAATTACCTAGCTGTGTGACCTTGGGCAAGTCACTTAACCCCATTGCCTTAAATGAAAATTTTTTCTAAAAAGTGAATGTAGTGTTCATCAGATTCTGAAGGGTTTTTGCTTTTATTTTGTTGTTTTGCTTTTCTTCTTCTGAATGGGGATAACATTATCCATAACCTGTGTTGTCCTCGCTCTCTGAACTCCTGAGAGGAGTTGTGTCCATCAAAGTTGATCAACTCACAACGTTAATGTGTAAAATACTTTCTTGGTTCTGTTCTCTTCTCTCAGCATCAGATCCTGCAATTCATTTCATGCTTCTATAGAGTCCAATCATATATAGTTTCTTATAGAACAATAGTATACCATAACTTGTTCAACCATCCCCCAATTGATGGACATCCCCTCAATTTCCAATTCTTTGCCACTATAAAGAAAGAGCTGCTATGAATATTGTGAAGCTTGTGAACCTTTTCTGATTTTTTATGATTTCTTCTGGATATAGCCTAGTATTGAAATTACTCAGTCAGCTTTATGTTTGATCAGCTTTATTTGAAACTTTTTTTTTAATGAGTGACTACCCTGGAGAGTTTGAAACTTTAGATGTCCACCACCAGTGCCTGATTTTTAACCATCAATTGGTGCCTCCCAAAGATTTCACCCAGACTAGTCCCAAGAATTCTGGAAATATGAGCCTTGTCATCACTTAAAGGACAATCCTCTTTTCATCTTTTGGGGCTAATAGTCTTCTAGGTTCCATTTGCAAAACACTGACCTGTGGGTGATCTGATAAATGAAGGCCATGAGCGTATACAGATGGAAAGTGTATATTTTCCAAAATTAGGAATTAAATAAGTCTCTGGGCTTCCTTCTTAGACCATAGGGAAGGCTTTGGCAGTAGCTCATTCTAGATTGGGCCTGGAATCCATGGGGCTTTATCTTTCTACTCCGTTCCCCAAACTTTAATTGAGCAAGCTAATCCTTGGACCCTAGATTATTTTCCTGGACCTGGGAAATACATTTGTGTACAGACCTAAATAACAAAGATCAAGAAGTTTTAGTGAAAGCAATGAATTAGTCAAATTGATTAATTTACTATGTTAAGCCACCTTTCCATTATGGCTGATAATGAATATATGAAATTCACAAATGATATCAAATAGCAATTTTGCTCTCATTCCACCATTAATCAGGACTTGAATTAAAAATTTTGGCATATTTAAATGTGGGATTTTCTTCCTTTTCCTACTCCCTTTTTTTGAGAATAGTAATAGCCAAAAAAACTGGCAGCAGCTTTCCCATTTTTCTACTTTAACCTTTAGAGTTAACTTCCTTGCAAATATTTTTTTTAGATTTCCACCCCCACCACTCTTTCAAAATCTCCAAGGCCATCAGTCATTTCCTAATCAACAAATCCAATGACTTTCTTTCAGTCATAATCTGAAGCTTGGGACACCATCGAACACTTTCTCTTATGAAGTAAATTCTCTTTATTTGTCTTTAGAATCTTCTCCTACCTCTTGAAATATTGTTTCTCTGTGTCCTTTGAAAACTTTTCATCATCTTCCTGACCCCTTTTTATTGAGTGTATCTTTAATCCTCTCTCTCTCTCTCTCTCTCTCTCTCTCTCTATATATATATATATATATATATATATATATATATATATACAAAATTGTTAGAAAATATGACTTACACAGATCCAAATTCTGATTCTCTTCTACTTCAATTTACTAACTCTAGTGCTTCCCTCTGGAGTCAAACAGAAGAAATCTAATCCCTATTCTAAATAACAGTCCTTCAAATATTTGAAAATAACAATCATGTCATCTCTCCCATATTTTTTCTCTAAAACAAACATTTCCAATTCCTTCAAACAAATCTTTAAATGGCATGTCCTACCCATCTTTAAAACCTAACTCAAATGTTACTTGCTTTTCAAATAGTAGTTGTTTTTATAAATGTTTGCTGTATTTTATTATGTTGCATTGTGTTCTATTTTGTATACTTTCTATCCTTTCAATTGATATTCATAATACCCTTGTGAGGGACCTAGTTTACGTGCTATTAATCTCATTTTTTAAATGACAAAATAAGATATGTAGATTATGTGACTTGCCCAAGGTCATACATTTAGGACTACATTTAGGACATGGCAAAGCTAGGATCTAAACTCTCCCTGACCAAGTGCATATCAATGCTATTACCATGATACCACAGCTAGTCCTATAGATCATAGCATACCAAAGAGCTCACCCAGAAGGAGGTGATTCTTTCAGTCCAGTCACAGGACACTTCAACAACATACAAACTTATCTCCAAATTTCATCATATAGTTGAAATGGATGAAATAAGAATGCATGTTATATGCATTAGGCATTTACAATGTGCCAGGTACTATGCTGGGTGCTTCACAAGTATTAAATCATTTGATCCTCATAACAACCCTGGGAAGAAGATGTTAGCAGGTCCAATACATTGTGAAATCTGGCTGCTGTCTCCGGTTCCCTATTTTTGCAGAGATTTTTTTTTGAGGGCAAATGCCTTTTTTGAGGGCAAATGCCAAGAACTTGAACGTTTCTCTAATTTTTCCTATAGATAACAAATATATATAGATATATATCATGTCATCTACACCAAAAATATAAGAATGATTAGTTAACTCATCTGCATTTAGCTTAGGGAACAAAAGAAAACACCTCCATCCAACTGCATGGTTTCTACTTAAATCATCAGAATTTCTCTTTTCTGACTTCTGATCCATTCCTCAACTCATCTCTATTAAACTATGTCTCTTCCCTAGTTGTAACATACTCATCATCCTTTATGTAACCTTTCCATATTGCTCTGAACCATGTGTCCTTCCCATAACATCATGGAATGATAACGGAATAGGTTGTTTTGATGAGTTGATTATCTGTTCAACTGAAAGCTATCCTAGCAAAAGACTAATAATTTTCAAAGAATTAGAATGTAGTAAAATACATTTCCTACTAAAATTACACTGAACATAATTGAATTTTTCTTGGATGATTCAGAAGGTACTTTGTGATCCTGCAGTGCCTCAGGGTTATCATTTTGAACATCAATTATCATTGTACAATACTGCAGATGTAGAAGATTGGCCAAATTATTCCGTACTTAACCTAAGATGTACTCTAGAAAGTGCTTTGTAAAAGATAAATCTTTGATATCTGTTTGTTTATTATTTATCTCTTTCTCATAAAAGTAGACTGAAGGAAAAGTTTTAATTATTTGAACTTTCTGGTAGTTTAGATTCCAAATAAACTTGGGGTTGATTTGTGTGTGTGTGTATGTGTATGTGTATGTACATACACATGCACATATATATATATACATATATAAAGCATGAATTTATTTATGCTATTTATTGCTTACTTTAGTATTAATCCTGGCAACCACATTAATGTTTATATTGTCTTAAGCCTAAAAGCGTATCTAGCATAGGAGGCTTTTCATACTCAAGGTCTATAGAAGTAGAGAAATACCCAACTACACATAATAAAAATGGAGATGAATATCTCAAAGAAACTGGAATTTGAAGGGGCCTAAGATGGTGCATATCTTTTCTTTCTTCTTCACCCTTTCTATCCTACTTCCCCTCTTCTTTACCAAGTAAAGGAGAGGAAATAACCAGAAGGGAAGTCATTCGTTGTATTTATTTGGGGGGTGGGTTGGAGAATTGACAGTTTTACATTGGCATGATTAGGGTGAGGTTCACAGCCTTAAAAATGAATCCTCACATCCCAATTCAAGAGTTAAAATTCAGGGGTAAATGCTGCCAGAAACCTTGGTAAAATTGTCAAGTAAGTAAAATTCTTTTACAGTCTGTTCCTCCTCCTTTCTTTGCCCTGTCCCATAGATATCCAGATTCATGCTATCTTCCATCATCCAAATCCCTTTCCCTACTGAGATCTACAGTCCCCTTTAGTGTATTTTTATCCAGACTTACTCGATTTTTCTTTAGACATAACTAATGGTTCAGTAGATAGAGTGATGGAACTGGAGTTAGTAAGACCTAGTTCAAATCTGTCTTCAGACATTTATTAGCTGTGTGACCCTGGACAACTCATTTAACCTCAGTTTCCTCAACTATAAAATGGGAGTAATACCTCATTTTTCTTGCAGAGTTATTATGAAAATCAAATGAAATACATGTAACAGTATTTGACAATTTTTACACTGTTTTGAAAACGTAGTAGATACAGTTTAGATGCTTATTCCCTTTCTTTTCTCCCTGCTTAATCTACAATCCCTTCCTCCTTTTCCTCTTATAATTTAAACCCATCATCTACTAAGGGAGATTAATTAAAATGAATGTCTCATTCATAGTCTGTCTATAGCAACTTCTCATCCCAGCATACTAAAATTCCAGGAGTAAAATACATCAAATTAACATTGTTTCCTAGCAGACAACCACCAACTTCATCTTCTTCTGAATCAATTAATTACAAGTAGCTTAATATACCATTATTTCAGGAAAGAAAGAAAAAAATCTATGGAATAGAGACCTGCCATTGTGAAGAATTTCTTGTCCTTCCAATTAAAATTCCTCTGTGAAGCTTTTCATAGAGCTACAAAATATTTTTAACTACTTATTACTTTCCAATAAAATTAAGGTTTTTTAAAATACTAATAATCTTGTTTGAACAAAGCGAACTAATTCTCACTCCCTTTTCTTTAGGAAATAAACATTTGGGATATGGGTGGATAGGGCAATAAGAATTTATCATGCACCTATCATGTGCCAGGCATTATGCTTATTATTTTTTAAATATTATCTTATTTGATAAGATTCCCTTACATGAAGAAATAATCGTTTTTTGCATGGTCTGTAATATATTATGGGTGTTTATCATAGTCAAATTTTAAAGATCAAAAAACTGATTTTGATTTAACAATTATACAAATTACCTGCTTCTCTTTTATTTCCTCTCTGCTTAATCAAAAAATAATTATTGTATGTTAGCTTTGGGCAAATACGTGTTCAGTGTTGGAGTTGTAGAAAATATCAATTTTTGGGGGGTCATTGGCCTTATGGAACTTTTAGCCTAGTAGATGGAAAAGACACAAACATAATTATAATATGCAATAGTTTATTGTCATTGCATTGAAGAGCCACAAAACAAAGTCCTTAAGATAATCATGGAAGACATCACAGGAGAGATGGTTAAGTTGTCGTTCAGTATGTCCATAGGAATTCAGCAAGTATTGAGGGATTGTGGAGGCCATTCCCTACTTAGAGAACAATAGGAACAAATACATAGAGACAAGAGGATACAAACCATGTTGGGGGGTGGGAGAAGGGGCAGGACAGAAGAATAGAAAATAGTTCAGTCTAGTTCAAACAGAAAATATAGAAGGGAGGAATATAAGTTAAAAGTGAAAAAATTGGGTAGTGTCAAATTGGGGAGAACTGAATATCAAGCAAAAGATTTGACATTTTTGTCCTTAGACAATAGAGAGCTACTGAAATTCGGTTGATAGGGGATTGAAATCTTCCAAATATAGGAGTAAAAAATACTATTCTGCAGTCATTTGAAGAATGGTTTAGAAAACATCAGAGTATAGAACTTAGTATAATATTTCATATAAGTGGCATAAAAATGGGTTTACAATCTGTCTTTCTTGGAAACTGAAAATTTAGCTGGAAGATAGAGGATATGGTAAGAAATGATATGATATAAATTTTGAACAATAGAATTATTTTAGATTTTTAGAGAATTGTAAATGTTAGAAGAAGAAAATTTAATGTTATGGGATATGCCTTAAGAATACTTAATATTTTTGAGAAGATAAATGACACAAAAAATTAAATATAAGAAAAGTTATTCTTTAAATGGCAACAGGGATGAAATGGGAGCAGGACATAGAATAGAAACAGAAAGATATATAGGGAATCTATTAAAATTGGATGGGTGTTATTGAAGTCCTGTACTAGAGTGATAACAATAAAAATAAAGGAGAGAATTTATGTAAGAGATGTTGGAAAGTCAGAAACAAAAGTACATGGAAATTGATTGGATATGAGAAGTTACAGAAAGGAAAGAATCAATTCAAAGTTACAAATATGGAAGATAGGACACAATTAGTAAAGGCAGAAGAAAGAGCCCATTTAAGGGGACAGATGTGGCAGCCAGATAGACGTCCTATAGACAATTATAATATCTGATCTTAATTTCAGAAAATAAGTTAGTTATGAATATATAGATTTGAGAGTTATCTACATTTAGTTAGCTATTGAAACCATAAAAGATAATGAACGATCTGAGGGGAAATTTGTTACCCACTGGGGGATCAGACAAGGCATTCTCAAGGTGATATTTGATCTATGCTTTAAATGATGGATACAATACATGACTTAAGCTTGGTTGAAAGAATGTCAAAACTGGATAGGAGAAGATTTGCTAGAATTATGATCACTATCTTCATATTATTTCAGAATGTGTAAAACACTCAGGAAACTATATAAATACTACAAACAACTGTTTACAGATATCCAGATGGAACTAAATAATTAGGAAGATATTAGTTGTTCATGAGCGGGATGAGGCAATATAACAATGCTACCTAAATAATTTACTTACTCAATTGCGATGCCAATCAAACTACCAAACTACCAAAAGATAATTTTATAGAACTAAAAAAAACAGAATCATAAAGAGAAAAGTCAAGGATATCAAGAGAAATGATGAAAAGAAATGAGAATCAAAAAAGGCCTAAGAGTTTCAAATCTCAAACTTTACTACAAAGCAATAATTCTCAAAGCAACTCAGTACTGGCTAAGAAAACCTGACTGAGCAGTGGAACAAATTAGGTGTACAACATATAGAAGTGTTTGCATTTAGCACTAGTTTTTGATAAATACTAAGACCTCAGCTATAGGATAAGAATTCACCATTTGGCAAAACCTGCTGAGAAACTTGAATATTAGTATGGAAGACATAAGATTTAGACCAACAACCCATACCTTATCCAAGAGGAATTCTGAATGGCCACATTTAAGATGTCATATCATAAATTAAAGAAATGTAAAAAAAAATTACTTATCAGTTCTACATATATAGGAGAAATTTTCATTTAAAAAAACAAGAAGTAAAGATCATGGAAGATAAACTAAATTTTGAAAACTTAAAATTTTGTACTTGTATAAAAAAATTGTCATATCAAAGAAAGATCAGATTAGTTATGCTTATCCTGAAAGGACATCCTAGGACCAAAGAATAGAAATCACTAAGAGAAAAATTTAGGTTTGTTTTTAAGGAAAAAAATTGACTAAAAATTGTAGCTATCCAAAATACTAAGGATTGTCTTATAAGGTAACATGTTCTCTCTACCAGACAGAAATCTTTTATCAAAGAATTATTGACTACTCAGAGATTTTCTAGAGGAGCAGGACCTGAAGTCCTTTGTGGTGCCTTCTAATTTTAGTGTATGTGATTCCAAAGGTTGCTAGATGGTACAGTTGATAAAGGATTGGACATGGAGTCAGGAAGGCTTAAATTCAAATACAGTCCTAGGCACTTATTAACTATATGATCCAGAGAATATCTATTATTTTCTACCTCAGTTTCCTCATCTGAAAAATAACTCTCAAAGTTATTCTGGGGATAAAAATTAAATAATGTTTATAAAGAACTTTGCAAACCCTAAAGAACTAATGAATAATTGCTCAAGTAATAGTAAAAAGAGTAGGAGTAGGAGTAGGAGTGTTTAATTGCCAAAGGAGAAAAGACAGAAAAGAAGATCAGAGAGAATTTTGAACAACATTGATACTAAGGATCAGGAAGAAGGTGAAGAATTAGAAAAGGAAATATAGGAAAAAAGTTGTTAGAGGAGGAAAAGAATCTTTAAGAGCATTACATTTCTGAAGGTAAGTGAGAAGAATATTTCCAAAAGAAAGATGAGCACTGGAAAGCTGTATCAATATAACTTGACCAAGAGGAGATTTGAATTGTCATCAATTGGAGAATTTTTAGATTTAGAGGTGGGAAAAAACTCAGAGACTATTTAGTCTAACCCCTTAATTTCATAGTTGAGGAAGTTGGGTCCTGGTAGTAAATAGCAGAGCTGGAATTTGACTACAAGTCCTTTGACAACAAAGGTAACACTCTTTCCACTGTACCAGGTTCCCCAAATCTATAACAACCTAAGATTTATTAATATGGTAGTAGTAATAATAGCTATAGTTGTTGCTTTTATAGTTGTAATTATAGTTGCAGTTGCAGTAGTAATAGTTGTAGTAGTGGTAGTGGTTGTTGTATTTGTAGTAATTGCAGTAGAAGTAGTGGTAGTAGTATTATTATTATTAGTAGTAGTAGTAGTAGTAGTAGTAATAGCAGCAGCAGCAGCAGCAGCAACAGCAGCAATAGTGATACTAGTACCAGTATCTATTAATTACCTTTAAAAAACCCTCTAAGAATTCAGAAAAGCATCATTTTGAAAAAGATGTGGAGACTGTCTCTCTCTGCATAAATGATGATAGCATAGTCACATTATTTGAACATTTAACTGCCTCTATTGAGTGGTTTTCCTCATGGATTTGATTCATTAGAATCTAACTGACAAAGTTCCCATTACTGAGTGCTCTTTTTACCATTTATCAAAAATATGTAGCAGAGGTGAGGGAGAATAAAGCCAATTTGTAATCTGAGAGATTTAACCTGGTTATGCTGATCAGTTTAAAGATGAGCAACCTCGATAATTTGAAAGTTTTAAAGAAAAAAAGATGAGAAACTAGCATTCCTACTTAAATTATAATTCATTATGTAAACAACATGATTCATAAGTGCAGTCATGTGGAATATCTATTTGTTTTTCTCACCAAAAGATTCTTTCAAAGAAAAATTGCAGAAAATGAATTTTTTCCAACTGACGTGTTGCCTGCCCTTGGTAGGAGTGCTGAAATGATAAAATGAAGATACAATAATAGTAGTAACTAAAACCATATTAATTTGCAAGGGATTCCAAAATCCCTACACCACTAGCAAGACATGTTTTCTAAAGAAATACTTTTAGTAAATTAGATGGATATTCAGATTCCTGTGAATCTAGGTTTGCTTCTTTAGATTAAGTATTATAAGAATAGGGATGCAGGATAAGAGGGAAAATTCCTAATGGCTCTTCTGTGCTTAACATTATGCTGCCATTCCTGGACCTGTGGCAGACCTGAAGCTGAGATAGAAAAAGCACAATTGTCCCTTGCTCCCTATTCCCCACCTCTTTATTAGTTAGAAAGTCAGAATACCAGAAATAGAATAGAAGAACAACAATAAATAATTTATTATAATTTAACTTTCTCGTTGGGTGCTAATTGAAATCTCTTTCATATGAAAATTCCAGATGGGTATCACTTCATTCAAAATTCATTTATTATGTGTCTACTTTATACAAAAAATGGTGTGGCAGTAACCCTGTTCTTAAAATCAATGACAGCAAAGTATACATTTTGGCTAGTCCTACCAAATTGCAAAGGAAAATTTAGAAATTGGAACAACTGTATATCTGTTGTTCAATGACCAGTCTAGTTAAGTTGAGAGAATTTTATCACCAGATGAGGAGCATTCACAGTGATAGAACACTGCCTTTATTGACTGAAGTGTTTAAATCTTTGCAAGATTCCAAGCAAGACAATGATGTGTGAGAAGCTACCAAGATACATAAACCATGGTCCTTGACATGCACTGTGGATATATATATATATATATATATATATATATACATATATATATATATATATGCAAAATATGCATATATATGTGTGAGTTTGTGTATGTATACGTATAAAGCAAGGTCTCTTGTCCTTAAATAGAATACAATTTATTTGGTGGGAGAGAACTGTATCTATATGTATGTTTATCACTCTATATATTAGCATGTGAAATTCTAAAGGAATAGTTAAAAAAAACTCTACAGAAGTTCAGAAGAAAGAGATATGGCCAAAAAAAGAGGGAAGGACAGGTAGAGGATATGTAGCTAACTTGCTATAAAGTCAATCCATTAGAATTCTTTCTTGGGCACACTGAATCAAATATCCAGAGTTATAGGGGACTAAAGGGTCCTAGAACCTTCATTTTATCAACAAGGAAACTGTGGTTCAAGGACATTGTGACTTGTTCAAAATCATAAAAATAATAAGTATCAGAGGTGAGATTTAAACCTAGGACCTCTGAATCCAGAGGTAGAATGCTGTTTCTTTGTTTCATACATCCTCAAAACATAGCAGTTCAATTATAGTACTGAAGGTACTTATGGATGCTATGATTAATACTTTTATCATTTTTCAAAATTCTATTTAATTAAATAAAAATGTATTAAGTGATGACTCACTGCAACTTACTGGGGATACAAAGCAGTTCCTGTCCATAACGATCTTACATTCTACTGGCCTTCTATCCACTTTGCAGATTTCTCTTGGTTTAATGAGAAAAGTAATAAGAACAATAACGTATTCTCTTTTGAAAAAAAATTTTAAGAAGTACACAAAGATTTTTTAAATGTCCTGATAGGTGATACCCAAGTACTTAACAAAGTTTAATATTTTCATAAAGGAGTTTCATCACTTAAACATTCATGGAAAAAAAGCAATAATCAAATCATATATCTACCTTTGTCCATTTCCTGCTTTTCAGAATTGCTGACTATCTTGAATAGGTCAGGTTAAAATTAGAGCAATCTGCAGGATCTTTTCTTCTTTATTTTTCTCCTTTGAGGCTGATGACTAGAGCAGGGTCTGAATGGCTACAGGCATATGATTCTGTTAGTATTTATGCATCAGAAGCTAGACATTTTCTAAATGTTAAAATATATCCAATTTCCTTTTTTTGTGATATTGTTCAGTTCTTATGAAAATATTTTTGAAACATGGACAAGAATGTTCTGAGTTTACAAACCTTGGCTTCTATTGTATTTGATATGTGAGTCACATTTTCCAACAGATCTTTTTTATATTATTTCCTATGCCCACTTAATCACTGAAATCACCTGACATCAAAGCATATGTTCACCTGGTTATATTCATTCTCCTAAATCTCTACTACTTAATATTCTAAAACATTTTATGAATAAGCTTCATTTAGTTTCATGATTGTCTTTTGCTCATGCTTATCAAGAACACTGAAAGAGATAAAAAGATATTGTTGCTTTTTGAGTAAGAAAAAAATCCTCAGCAATCTCTTTAGTCTCTCCAAGAAGATGCTTTGAGGTATCAGTACAATTGGCTCCAATTATCTTTTGTCTTTTGGTTTAACTATTGTGAAGAAAATAATATGAGTTAGTTCTCCCAATAGCATGCCATTTTATTGGTCATTAGAAGAAGAATTCACATTTGAAATGTATCTACTAGCTACTAATAGTAGCTACTTATATTAACTATCTTCTTTAAGAAAGGTGGTAAATGTGTTTTTTTAAATAAGGTCTCTATCATTAAAGAGTATCTCTGTCTGTGTGTCTGTGTGTGTGTGTGTGTGTGTGTGTGCATTTGTGTAGTACCTAGAGAGAATCTTATTGAAATTTGTTGATATAAATTTACAAACTACAGAGTTAAAGCCCAGAGCAAATGTGATTTATCCTATCAACTTCACATAATTGTAACTGAATTTTCATTTCCTGACTCATGGGTTAAGGTTTTATAATCTCTGTTTAGAAATGTTAAATCTTAGAAGTGAAAGTAACTTCAAAAGTCATTTGGTCTAATTTTCTTATGTTCCAGATAACAAGAATGAGTTGTAGTCTTTGTATGACTATATTAGGCAGTGCTGAATTAAATAAATAAAAACAATTTATGTACAAAATGAAGATTCCATAGGGATTTAGATATGGAAGAAGAATCAAATTGAAGAATGCAGGCATAGATTTTACTGAAATTTATCTTTGTTTCTTTCATAGATCAGATTTTTGGCTGTCATCTGCACAAGGTGTGTGAACGTGAAAATTCCACAGTACCTCAGTTTGTAAAGCAATGCATTGAGGCTGTTGAAAAAAGAGGTGAGTAAATGAATATGCAGTAGTTTTCACCTCCTTTATTGCAGCCGCCTTTACAACTGATGCTCCAAGTTAACAGATCTACTTGATTTGCCTGGGAAGTCATGCAATTAAAATTCAACTTTTTGTGAGTCTTTTTTTTTTTACTGGATGAAGTTTCATATTGGGTTTAGTTTGTTTTTACAATAGGGACATTAGTAATTCTCGCTAATGTTCATTTTTTTAATATTTTGTCTGTTTGACATACTGTTGAATCAATTGCAAACTTCTTGTTTTCAAGCCAATGCTAAAACATTCATAAAATGTCAGCAATCATAGTACTAGAACCCTCATAATATTCATGCTAAGATCCCTGGTAGATATTGTGCCAGGACATTTTTTGGTAAGTCCCCAACATTACCCAACTAAAGCAAATACCACCCAAACTTGCAAACAGTGATATTCTCTCTTGCACATATTTCTTTGCCATTTAGTACATGGTTAACGCTTTTTCTAGAATGATTAATAATAGTCATACCTTCAGTGTTATGTTGACCTTTGATTATATTGTTCAAAATTCTGTTTGTCACCTGAAAGCACTGCATATCCCTGAAGAGAGAGCAGAATAAAATCTAATTGACTCAAATATTTCTGCTCCAGTATATCTGTGGTTTGTTTAGTTATATATATATATATATATATATATATATATATATATATATATATATATATATATATATGTATGTTTTTTCCTACTATGACTCCACTCATCGAAGGTCATTTTAACTGAAAGATACATACACTAGATGCAGAATCTTAAAAAATGTATTGTATAAAAATATGAAGCTTCATCACCATCTGTTACAAGTTTACAACATATTCCCAGGATCTAGGGGAATATATATCATGTAAAAGATTGAGGTGTTTGCGGAAAAAGAGTTGGTGAACCTATTCCCATTTTCAGCTTCCAGTCTCAAAACAATAGAATCAAGAGTGGAAATCTTTATCAAGTTATCTTCCAAGAAAAGAGCCATTTTAATTCTCTTGATGTTACCTGGCTTTATTATAGAAGCATAATAAAAACGGCCTGCAATTTCCAACTCCTGGAAATTCACACTTTAATTATATAGTAAGGACCACCTTGGGATTCTGCTATTCCCAGATCAGTAGGGAATGAGAAAATCACAAAAAGGGAAGTAATAGGTAGGAAAGGGGAGAAAAAGTAGCTTTAGGAAAGAGAAAATCAACACATCAGAGATAAGATTAGAGATCAGGAAAAGTAAATAGAAAAAAATTAAATGAATTACACGAGTTGAAAGTATCAATACGGCATAAAGTTGCTCAGAGTTTAAAAGGAAAGTTATGATTCACTAAATTTTATGATACTTTTGCATTTTATATATAATAGATTATATTAGGCATATATAGTATTTAACATTGATTTCAAGTCAAAACTAACTAATGAAGTAGAGATCAATTCCTAACTAATAGGTAAATTGGTCAATAGAACCATTAAAGAAGCCTTAATTGTCTCTATTTTCCAAAACTCATTGTCAGGATAATACACTTCTGAGTCCTAAATCATTCACAGTAATATATGTCTATACGATACCTCACAGAATCCTTAGCTTCCTTCAAGGAGCAACTCCAATGTCATCTCCTACATGAAGCTTTTCCTGGTCTTTTCCCTCTTGATATTTCTTTATATTACTTCACATATACAATGTTTTAACTTATGTGAAAGTTATACTATCTCAGGAGAATGTAAAGTCCTTGAGATGAAGAGTTTTTTCAGTTTCTGTCTTTGTAAGCCCAATGCCTAGTATTTTGGAGTATGTATTTAAGAATATTTGTTCAATCAGTCCATTGAATTGGATTCACATTTAAGTACCACAGTCATATCCATCTGTCAACATAAATGCTCACTTACTATTCCTGAATTCAAATAATCATTTCTACATGCAGTCGTAGTATCATGTTTTGGAGTGAGAAGTTAGAAGGTAAGAACTAAGTCTAGGAACATGGACTCCATGGTTGGACAAAATAGAAGGATTTTTTTGGTTATCTGCATGCAATTTTAAAATTAATTCAAATTCCAAATCATTTCAAAAAGACATGGTTTAAAATAATGCCTGAGAATATAACCTTTAAGGCTGTATGTGAATATAAAACATCTGATGCATCAATGCATTGAGGGAACATTTTTTTCAGTCTGATTGAAAGAACTATATGAAAATGTTAAGTAAAAATCAAACTTAGGGAGCACAAGATAAACCTCATATCAGAAAATTTGCATGCATGTTTTTATTATATTTCCCTATGATAATTTTCTTGGATTAATATTCTTACTTTTATACTCCAACTCTATTTACTCAAAGTGTTGTTTTTTACTAAATTCTGGCACCAACTATCTCAGGACAGCAATAATTTATGTGAAGCTAAGTCCAATGTTTATGCAGGCTTCTGATGACATTTTATACTAGGGTTGGTATTAGGAAGTAGTATAGGAAGGTGCCAAGTCTCTCGGCATGGCTGGGACTCAACATATCTGAAACCCTCCTCCTAATGGCCAGATATTCCTCCAGCCAAAATACTCCACTGCAGAGTCATGGGAAATACTTATGTACCAATTATGGGGAAGGCACATTTAATGAAAACTGTATGTTTACTTTCATAGTCTTACTGAGATGTCCTAAATACTTAGTACAGCTGGCACGTAGACTGTTGTGGAAAATCTTTTTTATTAAATTTTTTGAAAAATCTTTTCTTCTTCTTAAAAAAATTATCTATATTTCCTAAGTGCACCAAGAAATGCAACTTACATGGTTGATTTAAAATAAAACCTTATCAGGAAAGGAGATCTCACCAGCTTAATTTTTTGTTTTACCTGCTTGATCTAGACAGAAGCAAATTGTTCATGCTTCTGTAATCTTTTTTACAGAAATCGTATCCATCATTTGCTCCAAGAGCATTCTGAATTCATTGCTGGTTAGAAGGTATTAGTTACATTTTTAATTTAGCCTAGAAGGAAATGTCTTAGTGAACCGAATGTAAACCAATTTAGCGGATAACTCCTTTGCTATGTTTCTTATCATGATTGCATTCTATCTACCTCTAAGCCCCCACAAAATTCTTCTACACACTACCATCTATTATCATTTGAATTGAGTCCTTTTCTGCTTCTTCTGACATTCCCTACTCACCACTTGGCCTAGGAAACTTGGGCAAAATCAAAAAATGACAAAACCAAATGGCAAAACCAAGAAGAAAGAGATTGTGTTGGAAAGACATGATCTATCTTATTTTGCTTTTTCCATGTATGACTTAATTTTGTGATGTTAAATAAACCTAACTTTCTGTCAAGATCTTTTCCTTTTACCAACTAATTTCTATGAAATCTACTTTTGTCATTGTAAAATCTATCATATGTGTGTGTGTGTTCTCATGTGTTTCAGACATCCAAAAACTATTGAAACTTTGTATGAAATCTGGGTTAGTTACATGGAGGTGATGGTTGAGGGAAAAGAGAGGAGAAGTAGAGAGTACACATACCTTCATCTGAAAATTTGTGTATAGATTGTCTACCTATGTCGCCAATTCATACAGAATGTAGATGATGGACTATATTAGAAAAAAAGGGTACAAAAAGAATACTTATTTAAAAATATCTGGCTTGTCTCTCCCTCCCCCCCCAGAGAAAAACCAGTTTGACTTAACGTAAATGAAGAACACTATATAAAATGCATTTTATTTGAACTACAGGAATAAGGTTCATAATTCTTTGTTAATAAAGATGGTGACAGTTTACCCTTAACTAAACTTTGTAATTTGAATATTAAACAAACATGGACACAGTTCTAGAGTTTCAACCATTCCTACTTTATAAGTAAAGAAAATTTGCATGTCCCAATGATAGAAAGGTAAATTCTAGATGGTAGAAAAATTATTTTGATCCTGGTTTTGTGATATGGATTTAGGGATGATTTTAAGTGCTTCTAATTTTATACAAAATATATTCCATATTATTTGCTTGTCCCATAAATTGGTAATACTTAAAATGAGAGTTGTTAGAAGAACTCACTCTAAAAGGTAGGAGGTATCTAGGTTTTTTCAAAACCATTAAACTCATTGTATACCATGAAAAAACTTCAGAAATAAGAGATATTGTTTTTATAGTGATGCAATATACTAACAGAAAGAATACCCTTCTTCCCTAAACATGTTTTTTGTGCTTTTAGGATATTTTAAGTTTGTAATGGAATGGTATGAGTTAGCCAATGAAATTTAATTCTGTTTTGCTTGGCATCCACTTATTGAAATGTGGTTTTGCAATGCCTTCTCCCCTTCAATTTAAAATCCAGGTTAATGTGTCCCTAATCATTCAAGCAATGCTAAAAATGATACTACATTGTCAACTTTGATGATTACAGGTATAAGGCTGCTTCATTGAATGGCTCTGCAGATGTTAACAGCGAGTTTGTCCTTTCTCTCCTTTTTTTTTAATCCCCCCGGAACACAAATACTGTGACAGGAATGATATACAAAATTACATATTTGACTTTGTGCCTAAAAACCACCCTGGGATCCATAACCTTCCTTAAAGATTTAAGAAAGACCTTTAGTCCACTTCTGAGAAGGTCCTTAGCTCAGAAAACTTTATCTCTCGACTTTACTTCTTAGCAGCTGTTCTATTTTTTTGCTGTCATTTGTTTGACAGGATCCAGTTATAGGTTCCGATGTCTGTTTAAAGAAACAGGGAGGTTGTTGGCTTTAAAATCCCTTCACTGCTTGTGTGATCAGCATTTTCCCAGGCTTTTCTACATAGTTTGCCAAGCAAAGGGACTGACCTTTTGTAGCAAACACTTTTTCATTTCAAAATGCTCACTTTGATTTTTGTCCCATTTTATGCTCATTCCAAACTGTTTACAACCCACTAAAAATGACTGTGAATTATATGTTTGTGTAATGGATTCCTTTTGTGGTCTGAGTGGAATGTTTACTTTGAACAATTAGTTATCTTTGGGTAGATTATAGTGACCTGAAAAAAGAAGAGCTAAAAGTATTATCCTACCTTAACTGTTTCCTTTTGTTTAACTCCTGTTCTAGTGCATGGTTTTGAGGACCCACAGAAAGAATAATCTATTTGACATCTTTAGTGGCAATATAAAATAATTATATTTAGTGATACATATATTTATTATTTACTTTGAGATTTCTGACTATTTTGCTAAGTATTTATATTTTTAAAGTATATCCATGTACTTATCAATGATAGATATATATATATAATATATATATATATATCTGCTACCTATACTTATCTAAGAACAATCAATTATTATTCATTAACATCTACTATTTCCAGGCAATGTGCTAGACACTGGAGATATAAGTAGAAAAAATGAATTAGTGCCTATTATAAATACATAATTGCAGAAAATGATATATCATTTAAAGTACAAATGAAAAATTAATAAGTATAAATATATATACAAAGTAATTTGGAAAAGAGGGTACCTGAAGATGGGAGGGGGATAGAAAAGGAAAGGCTTTATGAAAAAAGCTGGTATTTGAGCTTTATTTTAAAGGAAGAAAGATTCAATGAGATAGAAATAAGTAGACAATGCCTTATAGAGATGATGGATGGTCAATACAAAGACACAGAGATAGTAGATGGAGGATTAAGTGTGAGGAACAGAGAGAAACCCAGTTTGCTAGATCACAGAATGTGGCAGAGGGTCATTTGTTTGATGTGTATTTTGATACTATTTACATATAACATGGAGAACCAGAATGAAATAGATCTTAGCAACTTATGTGCATATGTGTGTATGAGACTGTGACAAAATTTAAAGAGCTATTTGTGTTGCTAAGAAGACCTGGTTTCAAGTGGCATTGCTGAAAACATAGTTGCTCTGGACAAGGCATGACTTCTTATTGTCCCACAGAACTCTTGAAGACTATAATTGGCAGAATTGTTGCAGACCTTCACTGGTAGTGGCATAGGGTATCCCCCAAACTAATAAAATCCAAGTTCCTCCATATCTACTCTCTAAGGTGAATATACTTATTATTCCTAGGATATACACAGTTTTCAGAGTAATTACCATAATAAATGTTACCAATAACTGTAGAAAGTCATTTTATGATCATAGAATCATAGATTTAGAATTAAGATGGATTTTTGAAGGGCCCTCTAATCCAACTCCCCTA
The DNA here is from genome assembly GCF_037893015.1 of Macrotis lagotis. NCBI lineage: Eukaryota > Metazoa > Chordata > Mammalia > Peramelemorphia > Peramelidae > Macrotis > Macrotis lagotis. The sequence continues at coordinate 633,453,143 of NC_133658.1, forward strand.
ATTTCGCAAATGAGGAAATGGAGGAACATAATGGTTAAGTGTCTTGCCCAGGGTCAAACAGGTAGTAAATTAACAGAGCTTGAATCCCAGTCATTTGACTAGAAAAACTTTGTTCTTTCCTCTGCACTGTTCTGAATAATCAACAAAATACTCCTTTGTCATAATAAAATTTTGCATATTTGTTTCCAGTTGCCTTAGAATCCACTATCCTGAGAGTGCAGATCATATTGCTTCTACTCAACTACCTCAGTTCCCATTTCTACTAATTTTGTACTGTTCATTCTTTCCCACTTTGGGATAATCTGTTATAGTTGGATATAAGCACATACTAAATGCTGATACTTCCATGAAGAATGTGCAATTTGTACTGTTTAGTTTGTGACAAGCTTCTCCAAGTCTTTTATGATTCTATCTCATTCCAGGGAGAATTCTGCTTACTAGTTTTATAAGCATTAAGTTAAAAAAATAGTAACAGAAACAAAACAAACTGATAAAAATTACATACTTTAAAAAAAAAGAAAGAAATCAACAGTTCAAGATAAGCATTTTTTCTCCTTAAGGGAATATTTGTGTCTTAAAAAAAAAAAAAAAGTTCCCAGGGGCACTGAACTTTGTTTAATCTAAAGTTAAGCATGAGTATATTCCCTGGTTTCCCCTTCCGAGATGGAATTAAGCTCTGTCCAGTTTTGAATGATGGGTATCTACTTCATTCCTCTCTAATACAGTCCCACGATTGCCACCTTCCTTAGAGCAAAAGCCAGTCAGCATGTTGTGCAAGGGCCAAGTTGGAGCTGACTCTTTGGGGTATTCATGCTGGGGCCTCTGTGTCTGCTGGAAAGCCACATTCAGAGCTAGAGGTTTTTTTCTTTTTTTTCTTTTTTTCTCTTTTTTTAAAGGAGTAAACAGGAAACATCAAGAAAGTATAAAAGATTGGGAAGAGGAAAGAGAAAGAAAACAGAAATGACAAGGTGCAAAAAAAGGAGACAAATCCTCAGTTTTAAAATTAAGAATACAAAAGCGATTTTAAAAAATCACAGGCTTATCTTTGTTAGTTATCTTATACATGCTCCTGTGACTGAGTCCTTCCAAAGAAAAATCTTTTTGCTCATTAAGGCAACCCTACCTGTATTTCCCATTGTTGATCACAACCAGCACTTTCTAACATATTTATTATAGTTATAGTCATTACTATTTGCACACACACTTGGTAACCATTAATGACCTTAACCTACATTTAAAATGTACAGCAGCCCTTTATCATATAATTCATAGAAATTAGGGGAATCAAATGAATGCATAACCATATGAACAGGAAATGTTGCCCAAGAAATAAGTAATGGTATTATAAATTAAATATAAATAAATTAAATGAGAGGGTTTAGAATCCAGAGTGATGAAAAGGAAGGTAGAAGATAAGCACTTCTTTTTTAGAAGAACTCCAAACCTGAAGTTTGGATTGATTTTTTTATTCATCTCCTCATTTTTGTTTTACTCTCCAACCCTCACCACTCAGTAATTTGGGTTCTTAAAATAACTTTTCCTTAGAGTCAATGGAAGAGAAACAGAGCTAACCTCAGTGATGCAGGACCTTAGTTTCTAATAATGTACAAGAAGGTTTTAAATAACATGTCATCACTAATATATCAAAATGGAAGACACAGCAATGGATTATGATACTGTCATTTACACGATGAGAGCTTTTAGTCTGGCAATTTTTCCACTGTAAATTTCTGTATTTGAAACTTAATAGTGAAACCATGAAAATATTCTTGGCTGAAACTTGGAAGGATAAAATTTAGCCTGGAAGCAAATGTTTACAAAACCCGGGGAAAAAAAAGAATTTCATTTGGTTAGTTTTTAGTAAGAAGGTAACAAAAGACAACTCCTTTTGATTTTAATCACAAAAATGATTTCTGGTTAGAAATAAAATAGTATGATTTTTTTCAGAATATGGACTAGTAATGTACAAAAATGTGTACTATTCCAAACATTATGGTTTATATATGCATATGTATAAGAAAAATTATATCTGTAAACAGTGGATCTCTCAAGCCAATATAATTTCATATAACTAAAAATTCAAATAACTTTTAAAAATATCCAATTTAAGTTATAAAAGAAATAAGATATTTATGACTAAGTTTTCAAATGATTTATTTGAATGTAAGATCATTCTGAATAGGAATGATTCCCTGCTTTGTGTCTCTAGCAGCTAGCATAGTGCCTGGCATCCTAACATGCTTAATAAAAATTTGTTGAATGGTTGATTAACTAATTTTTTTGCAACTGTCTAATACTGTTATAGTATTTGAACTTTTTCTTTAATTATATTTAATATTTTGTAGTCTTCTTGTTTTTATTTGATTTATACTCACAATATACAAGTACTTGAATATTCTGAATTTATCTTTTCCTCAGGAGGTATGTATCAATAAACATTGCCTCAATGCCAGTACTCTGACTGTTGATTGTATTATCAAACATTTTTTTTCTTGCCAAGTATGTCTTAGGTCCATACACCAGCAACCATTTTCAATGCCAGGCTAAGGAGTCATTGCCAAACAGGTTAAATACTTGCATAGCTACTTCAGTGTGGTCTGAAATTTGACCCTAGATTGGTGCCATATTCAATCTACCAACTTCCCAGAGAATATTCTTGTCTTCTTGATTCAATTTTCTACTTCTATGTCAATCAATATATCATTAGGCATAGTGCTGTCTTAAATTCACATATTCACCCATGATCTCACCAATGTGTATATTTCCTTCAATTGTATTGATTGCCAACTATCCCTTCCTAACCAACCTGGGCTCTTTTTGTCCACAACCTGCCATAAATTCACAGTGGTAGGTTGACTGAAGCTATTGTGACCCTTCCAAAATTTCTCTTTACCCCAATAACAATACTAATGGAACACACAAGCTTTCCATCAGAGATCCTCACTCTTGCTTTCTAATTGACACATCTTTTTCATTCAAATATTTCTTAACTTGCTTCTTTTTCTTTTGGTCTTCTTCATATTTCCTGTATGTAATACATTGCAATCTACTTGCACCTACTACTTGTCTTTTCATTTGTCTCTGAATATATACTCTCTTGTGGTTCTTCAAGAACTATATGGTATGGATGAGCGGGGCCAAGATGGCAGTGTGAAGGCAGCATTTTCCAGAAACTCCTTCCTCAAAAAACTCCAAAAGCTATCAAATTATGACTAGCCATAATTTAGAGAGGCAGAACCCACAGAAAGACTGATTGATACATTTTCCTCATCCAAGATAACATAGAAGTTCCACAGGAAAGGTGTGTTTCACCAGGACTGGGAATGGAAAAAGCCCCAGCTGCAGTGCAACACAACCGCAGCCCAGCCCAGTCCGGCCCAGTTCAGGGATCACCAGGAACAGTTTAAAGGGGCAGTGAGAGAACTCTGATGCACCAGAAGGAGTGTGGAGTGAGGAGCACTGGCCTCAGAACAGCCCTGTGTCGAGAACCTGCAGTGGGAATTAGGGAAACCAAACTAAATCTCCAGAGCATAGCCCACAAAGGGTAAGGGGGGGGGGGTGAGGGGAGACTGCAGGAAATCTCTCTGCTCTCCCTTGGGCAGGATTCTGCTGTTTGTCCACACTCGGATCCAGGTTGCAGTTTGGTCTTCCATGCTAAGATAGCAGGGACCCTCTTCAAAGCTCCAGGACAGAGGGGAGCACCTGGGTTTATCTACATATCAAAGCACAGGCAAGAGAGCATAAGACCTTGGAGGAGTAAAAGTCCCAGTGGGGTGTCCCAACCCCCCCAAAAACCTTGGAAATTAGTCTTGAGCTGAGGAAATGAACAAACAACAGAAAAAGAAGAATCTGACCATAGAAAATTACTTTGGTTCCATGGAAGATCAAAATATGTACTCAGATGATGACAAAATCGAAGCTTCTATATCCAAAACCTCCAAGAGAAATAGAAAATGGGCTCAGACTATAGATGAGCTCAAAAAAATAGTTTGAAAAGTAATTAAGGGAGGTAGAGGAAAAATTGGGAGGAGAAATGAGAGTGATGCAGATAAATCATGAAAACAAAATCAGTAGCTTGGTGAAAGAAATGGAAAAAAATGCTGAAGAAAGTAATATGCTAAAAACTAGTTTAGGCCAAATGGAAAAAGCAAAGCAAAAGGCAAATGAAGAGAAGAATGCCTTAAAAAAGCAGAATTAGCCAGCTGAAAAGGGGGATAAAAAAGCTTTCAGAAAAAAAATCACTCCTTCAAATGCAGAATGGAACTAAGGGAAGCCGATGACTTTTTGGGAAATCAGGAAGAAATAAAACTCTTCCAAAAAAAATCAAAAAATAGAAGAAAATGTGAAATATCTCATTGGAAAAAAAACCAACCTTGAAAATAGATACAGAAGAAAAAATTTAAAAATGATTGGGCTATCTGAAAGTCATGACCAGGAAAAGAGCCTAGACTTCATTTTTCAAGAAATAATAAAGAAAATTTCCCTGAGATCCTAGAAGCAGAGGGTAAAATAGAAATCAAGAGAATTCACCAGATACCTCTTGAATGAGATCCCAAAAGAAAAACTTCCAGGAATATTATAGCCAAATTCCAAAACTCCCAAGTCAAAGAGAAAATACTAAAAACTGGAAGAAACAAACAATTTACCCACCATGGATCTATAGTCAGGATTACACAACATCTGGCAGCATCTACATTAAGGGCTGGTAGGGATTGAAATATGATATTCTAGAAGGCAAAAGATCTTGGTTTACAAAAGAATCAGCTACCCAGCAAAACTGAACATCCTTTTTCAGGGGAAAAGATGGACTTTCAATGAAACAGGAGACTTTCAAACTTTCCTATTGAAACAACCAGAGATGAACAGAAAGTTTGATCTATGTTAAACCATAGAGGGGGTAGACAGGAAGGACTAACTATGAGAAACTTAATGATATTTAACTCTTTGTATTCCTGAGTGGAACGAAGATACTGATAACTGATATGAATTTTCTCATTTATAAGAGCAGTTTAAAGGAGCATATATAGACAGGACACAGGAAAGAGTAGAATATAATGGTATAATATAGTAAAAAGATAGAGTCAATGGCGGATAAATGGAAGTATTGGAAGGAAGAGAAAGGAGAGGAAGAAGGAGCTAAGATATTTCACATAAGAGTCAAGAAAAAGTTTTTTCAATGGAGTGGAATGGGGGAAGTTGAGGGGGAAGGAGTAAGCCTTCATTCTCATCAGAAATGGCTCAGAGAGGAAATAACATACACACTTAATAGGGTATAGAAATCTCTTACCCTAGAGAAAAATGAGAAGTAAGGAATGGGATAAGGGGTAATGGGGGAAGGGAAGGGGGGAATAGATGATGGAAGAGAGGGAACATTGTGGGAGAGGATACTCAGATACAACACAATTTTGGACAGTGCCAGGATAAAAGGAGACATAGAATAGAATAAATGAGAGTGAGGAAGAATAGAGTTGAGGGAAATACAGTTAGTAATAGCAACTATGGGGAAAATATTGAAGCAACTTCTCTGGTGGATTTATGATAAAGAAGGCAACTCACCTCAGAAACAGAGCCATTGAAATCTGAACATAGAATGAAGTACATTTTTTTCTCTCTCTCACTATTCTTGAGGTTTCTCATCTCCTTTGGGGGAGGGTTATAAGTTTACTTTTATAACAAAATTATTGTAATATTATAAAATAAATAAACCAAAAAAAATTTTAAAAACTATAGTATCCCAGAAACTTGCAGTCATATGAGTAGAGTATTGTTGTTGAAGATGTACTACTGAAGTAGAAAGATTGTATGATGACTTTTGTAATTTTCTTCTCAAAAAAAAAATCTTGACACATTTAAAAGATGTTTCCTTTTGTAGTCCATGTAAACTAGTAGGTACATATGTCTTCTTTAGGTTTCCTCTCAGTTCATCTCTCCACAATGAATCATTAAGCTGCTCAAACTAGCTTGCGTGGATCCTTATAAGTATGCAACAAGAGTAGTCATCAGTTCCCAACAGCCCCTAAATAACTATTTCAGGGTCTTTTGAAGATGGCAAACTTGAGTTGAGTTAAAAGAATTTTTTTCAAAGGGCCAGAAGCACACATCTTCAAGCAAAATAAAAATTTACTACAAAACCTGGATGTCATTCCATTAACTTTAAAGAAACCATGAAGGAAACCTCAATTCAAACATAATCAGCTAATATGTATTTTAAATATTTTGTTTCCTAATTGCATGTAAGATGATTTTAACATTCTTTTAGTTTTGAATTTTAAATTTTCTCCTTTCTTTCCCTAAGGTAATAAACAATTTGAGATATGTACAATCTTGTAAACCATATTTCCATATTTGTCATGTTGTGAAAGAAAAAACAGACCAAAAAGAAAAAAAGGAAAAAAAATAAAGTTAAAACTCATATACTTCAATCTGCATTCAGACTCCATTAGTTCTTTCTCTGGTGATGGATAGTATTTTTCATTATGTGTCCTTTGGAATTGTCTTCAATTGTCGTATTATTGAGAAAAGTTATGTCATTCACAGTTGATCATTGTAGAATATTACTGTACTGTGTACAACACTTTTTCTGCTTCTGCTCACTTCACGTTGTATCGGTTTTTGTAACTCTTTCCAGGTTTTTCTGAAATCAGCTTGTTCATCTTTTCTTATAGCCCAAAAGTATTTCATTACAATCATTTATTGTAGCTCAGTCACACCCCAGTTGGTGGGTATCACCTCAGTTTCCAATTCTTTACCACCACAAACAATGCTATAAATATTTTTATGCAAAAATGCTCTCCCCTTTAAAAAAATTCTTTGGAATACATAGTATTCATATTGCTAAATCAAAGAGTATGTACAATTTGGTTACCCTTTGGTATAGTTCCAAATTACTCTCCAAAATAGGAGGATTAGTTCCCCACTTCACCAACAATGAATTTTTTTCAGCTAATTTGTATGTAATTTTCATCATACCTAGAGTTGCTTCTTTCTAGAAAACTTAAAACTGACTAATGGCATCAGAATCTTTGTAAGGTGAGCAAATGTAGCAGAGAATCTTTAAGTAGTTCCTTCCTTTATTTTTCTTTCTTTCAGGTAGTAAAAAGAAGACTTGTATAGTAGATTATGATACAAAAGTGAATTGTTATTTAGTAATAGTCCCAAAGAATCATAACTATAACTTATTAGATCAAACATATAATTAGAAAAGGACCTTAAAGTTTATTAAATATAGTCTTCACCCATTGCAAGAATCCTTTCTACACCATCTCTAATAGGAGTGTTAAAGAATGGCATTTATCTTATTGAATTAACTCCTTGTATGATTAATTCCAAGTAAATGCTGAGTTTTACTTTTTCACTTTAGTTTCTATTTACCAGGAATGAGTTTGCCTAGTCTCATTCAGCCTGCCTCTGAGAAAGATGATGAATGTCCCTTCAGACTCAAGTTTTTCTCAGCTCCTTGCCTCAAAGGGAGGTATATTGAGCAAGACTGTCCCAGGAGATGTGAAGAGGACTCTGTCAGTGTTTTTCCATCCAGGCTTCCTTTGGGAGCCTTCTACTTTAGGGCTCAGTGAGTCCTTCAGCATATAAGATAACGGTCCTGATTACCACCTGAGCATTCTCAGTTGTGTTGCTTAGTTTTAATTGATGCAAACATGTAAATATCTACAATAATTGGGTGACTGGGGTCCAGAGTAATACAGGGCTGATTGATCTAAGAATATCAGGCAGAGACTGCTGAACCTGCATCTACCAGTGCAAGGAGCTGCTGAATGATACCTTCTCCTGTGGATCCTTCGAATAAACCTCACTTTGCTCTATTACTGTAAATCCCTTGTGTGGTCACTTCCTGAACGTCTTAATTCAAACCTGAACATTGAATGGCTTATTCATCAGGTCAAAACAGATGGCCATCCAGTATCTGCTTAAATACCACCCCCAGGGGTGGGAAACAGATTACTTCACAAAGCAGCTGTGTTCCTCTGTCAAACCACTCTCATTAGGAAGGAAGTTCTTTGTTATATTGAACTCAAATCAGCTTCCTTTTAACTTCCACCCCTTAGCTCCTCATTCGGCTTCTATCTAGAGTAACACATAACAAACATCTTTCTATATGATTGCCTTTTAAAATGGGAAGGCTGCTATCAAGCCTTTCCTTCTCCAGGCTAAATACACACAGAGATCACAGGATTATGGTATTAAAAATTGGAAGGGACCTTAGAAATCTAGTTCTTGCAATTATTTTTCATATGGAATAGTGACCTCACCATCTTGTTAGGTCTTCTCAAGATATTCTCCATTTCTCCATGTACCTCTTATAAGCAGCTCCCAGAACTGAATACAATAGTACAGATGAGGGCTAACTAGCACAAAATAGAGTAGAATTTTTATTTATGTTAAACGAATAGCATATTTCAAATGATACAATCTGCAACTGAGTTTGATTATTGTGAGCATAGGTTTTGCTGTCAAGGGAATTGGGTTCAAATTCTAGTTCCTAATTACTTATGTGATCTTGAGCAATATTAAGTTCTAATTATTATAATTAGTATTGTAATTAATAATTATAATTAATATCTCTGGACCTTATTCTTTCTCAACTATAAAATAAGAGATTTAGTCTATCACTTCTCAATCTGTTTGGCCTCAGAAGCTCTTTACAGGCTTAAAAATTGTTGAGGATCCCAAAAGACCTTTTCTTTTTACATGGCTTATATATAACCCATTATTAAAAATTAGAATATCTTACAATTACTTTGAAATTAGTTTTGATTTATGGACCTTTTAAAAATAATATTAAGAGATTCCCAGACCATACTTTGAAAACCAGTAGACTAGATATTTTCTCAGTTCATTTCCAACTCTCAATCTTTATTCTAGCTAAATGGACATACTTGCTAATCTTTTGTACACAATAATCTATCTCCTATCTCTGCTTACCCTGCTTTTGTACATTGCTTCCCCCCCCCAAGTTTGGAATGGTTTCCCTCTTCACCTTTCCAACAGCACTCCAGTGCCATTCACCATATAAAATCTTTCCTGATCTGATCAGTTCCTAGAGACCCCATTGGTTCTACATTTTCATTTCCTGATAGGATGTATTCTCCTTGAAGATAGCCACTGTTAAATCTTTGTCTTTGTATCCCTAGTATCTAACCGGCAATTATATTGAACTCAAATCAGGTTTGTTGATTCCTTGAGTGATATTCTCATACTTGATTGATATTTTAATTTATAGTTAACTTAAACTGAACAGATTTTTACTTTAAACTTTATATTTAACTTTATTATTTCTAGTTTTAGCCAATCTTTTTTGTCAGAATAATTTATAAACCAAAAATCATTATTTAAATGTATAAATTTCATTATCATTGTATTACACCATTTCTTATATTTGTTCAGGAGCAATAAGACAATAATACTGGCTTGAAACATATTATCTCTGTGACCTTGGACAAGTTCCTTAACTCTTTGTGTTCTAGTTAGTTATTTAAGACTATAGATTGCAAAACAGTTGCTAGGCTGTTTTAATAGAGAGATTTTCCTCACCTGTAACTCCCCATATTAATTAAATCACAGCCCCACCCCAAAACTAAGATATCAGAAAGTATACTGATTATTATTCCAAACTTTATATCATCTGCATATATATATGCTAAGAATGTCATCTTTTTTGGAGAATATTATCCATATTCAGAGAAGGAACTGTGGAGTTTAAAGAGCAAAGTTTACTATCTTCAATTTAAAAAAAAAGTTGTCTTATAAATTATGTCATTATTTTTCTATAATTTTTCTTTCTTCCATTTGGATATGATTCTTCTTTAATAAGATGATTAATATTAATCTATATTTGGCATGGTTTTAGATATATAGAGCCTATATTACATTGCTTTCTGTCAGGGGGAAACAGGAGAGGGGAAGGGAGGGAGGGAAAAATATAAAAAGTGATTGTTGAAAACTACCATTACATATAGTTGGTAAAAGAAAGAAAGAAATGAACATCAAAAAAATGCCTTCTTTTCTTTATTAAAATAATTGATAAAAAGCTAAAATGAGACAGAATCCCTTTAAGTTACTACTATTAAAATTTCCATGCAGCTTAGTCTCTCTGTCTCCTTTCAAACTGACTGGATAAGTTCATAGCTCCATTAATAATGAATTGATGTACCTTTTGTCCCACAGGTTGCCAGCATTTGTCAAAAATTTCCCTATATCTTTCAAAGGCACCATCATTGTCCAGTCTCTAAGAGAAACAACCTCGTTGTTATTCTTGATTTCTCACTTTCCCTCACCCTAAATATGCAATCAGTTGCCAAATCTAGCTGTATCTAGTCAATCCTTCTCTTCTTTCTACTCACATAGCTAGTTTCTTAGGTCAGACCCCTAACCCCCTTTCACTGAAAATAATAGCTTAATTGACTATCATAATGTCCTCCAAATTAGTCTCCTTATCTCTATGCTCAATCTCTGTTCCCTCCAATTCATCCTTCACACAATAACCAGAATGATTTTCCTTAAGGGCATATCTGACAATGTCATTATTCAATAAACTCCTACATATTCCTATTATCTGTAAGATAAAATCTAAACTCATTTATAGTGTTAGCTAGAATTGATGGTAGTTTAAGATTTGGGAAGTGATTTACAAATATTGGCTCATTTTAACTTCCCAATAGTCCTAGGAGATCAGTATCATTGGTATCTTTTACAGAAGAAGAAATTGAGACAGTCAGAGGTTAAGTGACATGTGCAAGATCACACAGCTAGTAAGTACCTAAGATAAAATTTTAATTAACATCTTCTTGACTCTAGGTAAAGTATTTTATACCCATGCCATTTAAGTCACCCACCTGTCTTTTAAATCTCTTCACAACAGGTCCTTCCAGACTCATTTTCTATTAATTCCATTTTCATATTCTATAGGATAGCCCAACTGGCCTTCCTGTTACAGCTAACATTTCATTTACCATCTCTTTTACCCTATGTCTGGAAGTCACACCCTCGTCACCACCTTCATATAGAAAGCTTCTCTTTTTTTTAAGATATACCCTAGGCACTGCCTTCTATATAAAGCCCCTCCTGCTACCCATCCCCCATCCCAACTTCTAGTGTTTAACCTCTTTATATATAATTACCTTACATTTATCTTATAATAATTTTATATACATTTCTCTGTTTATACTTTTATCTCTTCACATTTTCCCCTTTGGTAGGATTAAGTTTCTTGAAGACAGGGGCTGTTTAATTTTTGTCTTAATATTTCTGTTGTTTAGTGCATAGTAGGTATTTCATAAATGTCCATTGGCTGAATGAGTTGTTGATTGAAAGATTAAGCCTCCTTGGGAATCAATATGCAACATTATCTAGCTGATATTTCAATGTTTTTTCTCAAAATATTAGGTCTTCATTAGATATTTAGTTGAAAATGAGAAAACTGTATTGAGTAGAAAATGGCAAAGGTCAGTTCCCTTCTGTCTTGCTATGGAGAATCTCCTTCCAAAATCATATGAAACCATTCATCATTACATTTTTGGATACGTGCTGATCAAAGTTGATTTATCCAAAATTTGCCCTTTTCCTACATCTGAAGATTGAAGCATTTTGTTACAGAAACAAAACTCTTCCTTATGTCCAAGAATTTACAAAGATTGTGGCAAATTTTTCTCAAGCCATATATAATTATTACTTCAGGTTCCATAATCGATGGACAACAAAATCATAGGATCTTGGGACTTATGTGAGAAGGGTCTTCAGAGGCCATTTGGTCAATCCCCTTCTTTTATAAATGAAGACCAAAGAAGGGGAACTATATGCCCATAGTCACACAGATAGGGAGGATCAGTACTTAGAAAGCTGGATACATTTAAAACAGATATTTTCTTAATCTATCCTTTCTTATCAGAAATTTGTTTGGAAATTATTTTCCCTTTTGGAAATGAGGGAAACAAAAGTATCTAATAGTTTCTTTCTTCAAAACTAGTTAATATTAAAAAGTCTACCCCCCCAAATTTTATGTCTTTCCTTTCCTTATTCTGTATGTTATTTTACAACTGGATAGTACAATTGATAGTGCTAAACCTAGAATTAGGAAGACTAATCTTCCTGAGCTTAAATCTGGCCTGTTACTTACTAGTTGTGTGACTTTGGGCAAGTCACTTAACCTTGTTTGTTCCAGTTCCTCATCTTTAAAATGAACTGGAGAAGGAAATAGCAAACTATTCCAATATCTCTGCCAAGGAAACCCCAAATGACATCTTGGAGAATGTGACATGACTGAAAAATTACTGACCTGAACTATATATGTGTGTTTATACATACACACATACACACACACATACATATATATAAATAATATATAAAAACTTTAAACCACTTTTTGTGAACTTCAGCTCATTTAGGATTGTATATTTTCTTGGCTCTTGCAGCAGGGAGCAGTCAGATATCATTGTAATTAATTTTTCATCTCAGTTTTTTTCTTGGAAGATAGGAATGCTAGTACTGACTTTAAAAGCTGATAGCATAATTTTGGAATATTTATGTCCACATTAGTATCTGGCAGTTAAAGAGCAAATGGAGAACATGGGGAAGATCTAAGGTAGAGGCACAGAGATTATAAGATCATAGAATCATAGATTCAAAGCTGAATAATTAAGACATCTGAAGACTTAAAGGCACTTAAAAAAGATTGTTAGATCTGAAGAAGAGATGGGAAAAAGGGTGACAATGATATCTACAAGGATTATTTTAGAGAAATTGGTGTGCTGTTGTTGAGGGGTTTCAGTTGTGTCTGACTCTTTATGACCCCATTTGGGGTTTTCTAGGCAAAAATACTGGAATAGTTTGTCATTCTTTCTCCAGCTCATTTTACAGATGAGGAAATTGAAGCAAACAAGGTTAAGCAACTGCCCAGGTAATGCAGCTGGTGTCTTAGTCCAGATATAAACAGATATCTGTCCAGTGTGACACCTAGCTGTCTTTAAAACCTGTAAGTGTTTCTGAGGAATCACAAAATTTGAATCAGATCCAAAACCAGTATGAAAGAGCTGAAGACTAAGAGAGGGATGGGGAGAGCCCCTTGTTCTTCCCATAGCTATCACACACCACTCCCAAGGATTGACTTCCTACCAGCCCCCATAACTTCAAATGTTTTGCCTGACCAGTGGACCTCTACTACCTGGGACATTTGGTATAAGTGCAGTGAGTTTGGGAACAGAATTGTTTCCAAATAGGAACAAGCAACTTCTTTAATGTTCAAAATACACTTTGGATAATCCAACTTTGCATTTGGATTATCAAACTTTGCATCCATGAGCCTATGATCTTTATATTTCCCCTCCAGATCCTTCCTAAATTCTCTACATCCTTCTTCATAAAGCCCAGGCAAGACAACAAACATTTATTTTGTTTATTATGTGTCAATCACTATGATAAACCCTTGGAATACAGATACAAAAAATGAAAGACAATCCTTGCCCTCAAGGAGTTTACATTCTAACAGCAGAAGACCAAAAGAAGTTGTAAAGGGGAATGGGTAGTTGGAGGAAAGGTTGAAGAAGCATAATAGAAAAGTCCAAAGTGGTAGAACATGGGAGAATAAAGTAAACAGGAAAGAATATACTGAATAGTATATATCTAAGGACAGAGACCTTTGGCAAGATATTAGGAATCTCCCTTTCAGTTCATACAGATATGTGTGTGTGTGTGTGTAGATATTTAGTTTAATTAAAATGACCCCTCAATAATAAACTGATATCTAACTCCCTCATTTCACTGTAACATCTGGAATATTATCTATTCTTAATAAACTCCCCCTTCATACAATATTATTCTGTCCATTTTGTCATACTCAAAGAAACAGCTTTTTCCAGAAAACACTAGTTTCCTGGCATCCTTTCCAACCCATTTACTAAGGGTTGAAAAAAAAAGTATTTCATATACCTTATGTGCTACTGCCACTTTTAGACCCTTTATCTGGTTCCATCACTCAGCAGCTACCCTTTGTCCCTTAAAGTTTACTTCATTTTATCCAGACCCTCATTTCTGTCAATTTTTTTGATCTGTAGTTCATTTTCTTCCATTTCAAGGACAGAACCTAGCTCAAGGGTCTTCTCCGTCTCAGCTCCTGACTCTTTTGAACTGCCAATTCTTCAATATCCTCATTGTTCATGACTTGTCTCCAGACCACTTCATCTATGCATGAATGGTAATACCCCACCTCCATTTAATTAGGCTGATCTTGTTCCAGCTGTTGGAATTCTCAGTTATGTCTCTTAGCCCTGGAAGGATTCTACATTCATTCATTGATGTCTAACTAAGAATACCTTATCTGCAATATAGCAGATGAGTAGTCATCCAGTCTTTACTTGAATAACTACAGTGAAGACATACCCACAAAATTCTGAGGCAATCTGCTTCAATTTGGAAGCTCTAATAACTAGGAAGAATGCCCTTCCTTATGTCAAATCTAAGCAGCTCATAGGCCAGCTTCCATCTAGGAACAATATGTCCCTTCCCCCTGCAAAAAAAAAGTCTAATTCCTCTTCCATTTGTGACAGATTTTCAAGTACTTGGAAATTTTCCTGAATATTTGAGCTAGTGAACTTGATGGTGATTCCTTAGAATTGCTCCCCACCCAGGAGATTTCAAAAAGTTTAATCTTCCCTTTTCCATATCATATCATAAAAGGTAGAGTTGTATAGAGAATAAAGAGCCAACTTTAGAGTCAGGAAGACCTGAATTCAAGTCCTGCCTCAATCTACCCATGATATTCTTGGCAAGTTCATTTACCTTTCAGCATCATATCTGTAGCATAGACTATTGTCTAATTTGAAAAGCAGATATAGTACTATATTGATGAAGTGAATTTCCTTCCAAGATTTCCTCACAGGTTACCTCACAGGTTATTCACAGGTTATATCCAACAATAGTAAGAAAAATAGTTCCAATTGGCATGTAAACAACAAGGCCTTTGCTTGAATTTAAAAAATGATCCTGATAATATGCCCAGGTCCCAGTAAGATATAAATATAAGTGACTGATCAAGGCAACCTGATCAGCTTGATGATACAGGGAAGTGAACCTTTGTTCGGGACTTAAGTGTAATCTGACCTCAGACACCTAACTGTGTATCCTTGGGCAAATCACAACCCCATTGCCTAATGAAAACCAAAAAAAAAAAATGTATAGGTTGTGGGCTTCGTTATTGACACTACCTTTAAAGAACTCTTCATTGTAGAGTTCACTCTTTTCTTGAAAGGGATAAGTACAGATAGAGGACTGCAATAGAATTAAAAGGTAATCAGATTACTGGGTGAGAATAAGGGACTAAGGGGAGACTAAACATCTACACAGACTCTCCTCGTGCCACATATTCTTTCTATAGTGATTAGGAAGAAACCAATTGCTTGACTAAGACTATTAACAGTCTGGATTATACAAATATAAAAAAAGAGAAATTCAAGCTGACCTATCCTACAAATCTATCTCCAGATTGAATTAACAGTGCTGAATATTATCATAAGCTTTGAGTAATCATCTAAACTGTAGCCTGATTTTGCCTGTTTTTAAGATAGACCAATGCTAAGGGACGGAATTATTTTCTTTCTAAGTCTGAGAAATTATACCTTTGTAACTCTAACTCCAAGGAGTTTAAATGTGTGTGTGTCTGTATATGTGTAGCAGTTAAAGGGGTGGGTGGGCAGAGATACCTATGAATATGCCTGCTGCACTGTCAGTTCCTGTATAATTTTTCCCATTATCACCCCCTAGGTCTCTTTCACTATTACTACTTCCCAAGAATCTACCATCCACTGAATAGTCATGTTTCTGATTAGCTTTTCCCAAATGTATTAGCTTGCATTATTTAAGGCTGAATCTCATTTTATTATTTCCTGCCCTTATTTCTAAGTCCATTTGTATGATTCTTTTGTCCTCACAGATGTCCACAGTTCCTCCCAATTTAGTATCATCGGCAAATTTAATTAATGCTCTGTTTACCTCCTCTTCTAATGAAACCAGTCCCTTGTTTCATTTCATCATACAAAGTAAAAATGCATTGGCAATAAAACAGTCTGAAGAAATGTTCCCTCCCTGTAGGAGGTGAAATTAAGGATACAGCAAAGAACTATTTTATAAGGAATGGACAGTGCAGTGAGGTGACTAGATAAGTCACTAATGGCCCAAAAAACCTTTTCAAAAATACCTTTAACTGAACTTTCTGCTTAAGCAAAGGCTTACTATGTGTGTCTGTGTGTATATAAAACTACAAATGTATGCATACCTGCATATAGATGTGTATTTGTCATATATATATATATATATATATATATATATATATATACATATATATATATATATAGTGCTTAAAGATGAACATGTTTCCATATCTTTGGATTATTTACTGAAAATATATTTATATATGTAAAGAATTTTTGGAAACTATCCAGAATCATCATCATTATCATCATTATTCATCCTCTTTGTTGGAATTCAAATAAAAATGTTTTGGGACAAAACAATTCTTCTTCTCCTCCTGACCTCATATTGAATTTTCTGTGACCATTTTATAAGTGAATGAGACAAATGAGGTTATTTTAGTTTAATTAAAATATAGAAGTTCATTTTCTATAAGTTCATTGAGCATACTTAGTACAATTCCAGGAGTAGCCATGAAAATAGGGAGGATAGATATTTCAGCTTTTTCCCAGTTGATTTAATCTCATTTCATAGGGTAGCTATATGTTTATTCTTTGTAGTTTGGAATTTGTGATTATTTGATATGGTAATATCTACTAAAAAAAAACCTTTGTGCTCTAGTATTAGTGGGTCAGTATCACATCTAAGAAATTGCAAGCAACTGCTTGGTCAATGACAATACTCCAATTCTAGTAGTCTATTGTTTGTTTTCCAGGATATGTTGTAGTATTTATTTGAAGTATGGAGATATTGTTTTCTCATTCTTTGAGAGATAGCAAACTTCTAAAGAATAATTATAGACACTTGGACATGTTTTGTTAGGCATTTAGTGGGTGTTGAATTTTTAGTCTGCAGTAATATGTTGCAAAGTCTTTGCTGTTTCCTTGTGTAATATGCTTTGATCACTAAGACTAGGATCTTTAAGAATAATAATTCTATAGTTTCTGATGGTAATACCCCATTACTGAATTGTAGTAAATGCCAATACTCCATTTCCTCAAATAAGTCTGCATGACTCATCCATTTGTTCAATGCTTCTTTGACAACATATTGTGAACCAAGTTCATGCAAATAATACCCTTGGAGGATCTTTTGATTCTATACATGGATCTTACTACTTCAAAGATTTCATTCAATGATAATCCATTTTCAAGTGTATTTTATAGATCTAGATCAATGGGATATTGTTATCAATTTCTGCTATTTTTCAATAAAATGATGGTACTTGTTCCAAAATCATTTCTATAGATTTTTTACCATTTTATCATGTACTCTAAGAATATCTATCAATCCTTTTGTCCTCTTTCAGAGAAATATTAATCTTTCCATAGCTGCCTTATTATGATGGGGGTCTAAGTTTCCTTAACACTCAGGATATTTGTAAGGATAAAGCTTAAATCTGTTTTGAACCAACTTACAGTTTAAAAAGTATTCACTAAGATTCATATTAGTTAAATTTTATTTGCTTTAAAGTTATTTTTCCCCTTCAACCATGATGTCAAGATTCCACTAAGTTTCTTAAGGTACTTAGTCACAGCCTTTTCTTTGATTTCTTTGGGGGGGGGGGGGGTTGCAAGGCAAATGGGGTTAAGTGGCTTGCCCAAGGCCACACAGTTAGGTAATTATTAAGTGTCTGAAGCTGGATTTGAATTCATGTACTCCTAACTCCAGGGTCAGTGCTCTATCCACTGTGCCACCCTTTACTTTGATATCTTAATGCTTGATTTGTCTGTAGGAAACCAATGTTTTTGTTACCTTCATCCATTAGGTCCATGTGACTTCAAATTCGAGTTCAAAATCTTTAGACTCTTTCCTCGGAATGCATGAAGCATGTTTTCTTTATCAAATTCAAATGACATTTTAATATCATGGGGGAAAGAGTCCATGAGATGAAGGAGCTGTTTAATATAATTTTTCAATGAAACCATACAGTTTGATGTCTTCCATGCACATCAAGTGATTAACATGGTTGATTTTTCAATTTCATTAACTTTGAAGCCATATAGAGTTCTACCTAGAGATAAGTTGTTCTTAACATTACTCTAGTGATAACACATTTTAATTTTTAAAAAAATTTTCATATAGATCTCAAATACACTAGATCTAAATTCCATTGAATCTAAATCTGTAAAATACAACTAAAAGTGGATTATCATATAGTTTTCCATACTTGGAATCAATTTTATATTTTGGCAATACAAGAAGAAAACATGAATGTGAAACTAGTCAAAGTAAAATCAATAAATTCATTTAAAATGTGATGGTGTATTAAGATTTTTTAGCAAATTGATAAGTTGTACTTTTACTCCATGGATCTTTTTGATAATTAACTATTTTCTTTTAATTGTTTATAAATTTTTAGTGATATAAAAGGTATGTTGCCTATATAAAGTATATAGACACATAAGTCATCTATGCACTTTCATCTTTTGTAATAGACCTGGGATGACTTGTGTTAGGAAAGGTGGAATCAGACTTGAGTCCTTGAAGGAGTTGTAAAGTGGTTTGTTAGTAATTTATGTACTACTCAAAAGTTTCTCAGTCAATAATTATGGATAATGTCCAACATTCCTGCTTTCTACTTTTACAATAAAGCTAGAATTTTCATCATGTCCCTTGATATAATTGCATTGTCTTTCACTATATTGACTCTCAATTTTTTTTGTTTCTTGTTTGATCCAACCTGTAGTTTCATTGTGTTGGTCTTTGTAGATGATTCTGTAGACTATATTTTTTTGTTTTTTCAGTTGTTTTTCAAATGTGTCTGACTCTTTGTGACCCCATTTGGAGTTTTCTTGACAAAGTTCCTGAAGTGATTTGCCATTTCTTTCTCCAGTTCATTTTACAGATGAGGAAATTGAGGCAAACAGGATTAAGTGATTTGTCCAGAATCACACAGTTAGTAAGTGTCTGAGGCCAGATTTAAAACTATTACTGTCTCCAGACCTCACTCTGTGCCCTCTGTGTCACCTAGCTGCTAATGTAGATTATAGTACAAGTGGACAAAATAACTGTATTTTGTAATTGAATAAAAATATCTTTTCTTAGTTGATTCAAATATCTACATATGGCATGTTCTACCCCAACAACCTACCAACAACTCCCCGCCTCAAATATTATAGTCTCCTTGAGGGTAGGGATTATTTTATTTTGTCTTTGTCCTTGAACATTACATGGTACACAGCAGGTGATAAATAAATGTTTGTTGGACTGAATTGAATATATATAAATGAAAGGACATTTGTAATACTATCTCCAAAGGCAATGGACCCTGCTATTTTATAGAGAGAAAAAAGTCATCAAAGTTGCCATCAGTGAGTGATGTCATAAAAAATATAGTGACTAGTAATGCTGTGAAGAAGTAACGGCCTAACATTGTTTTTGCAGTGGGAAAATCTGATGCATAATGCATTCTTATGGGTGAATTCATTCAAATGCCAAGAATTTACAGGCATAACTCCCATAAGCTTTAATGGGAGTTCCCTGCCAGCACCTGTTAGTATGCAGGGTTCTTACTTTTCACACATAATCCTAAGATTGGCTTGGAACACTGACTTGGAAAAACTAATATAGTGAGACCTCCTTGTAATGTTCCTCTGCATATAAAGTTCATCTTTTAATCCTTTGCCTGATCTTTGTACATTCAGATTTTGGCAATCCCTAAAGGGAGACCTTAAATTTCAACCAAGAAGCCTATGGGAATATGCAGATTATCCAATTGCAAAAGAGACTATTTCAGAGTTTTTAATATGGTCTTAAGGAAAAGATCTCTCTCTTAAAAAATTGAAAATCACCATAATGTACTTGATATATACAAAACCTATGATGTTTCTTGAGTTCAGGAAACTGATTTCTATTTGACATAATGACATATTTCTTTAAGGATTTTAATTCTCCTGTCTTGCATTAATTTCTTCTCCATCCTGCATGCACATCAAAAGTTAAAAATAAAGAACAAGGGAACAGATTAAGTAGCAAAGGAATATAAGTCAACTAATCAGAAGATTGTAATAATAGATCTAGCTGTTAAACCAAAAAAGGAGTACCAATTTGACTGAATACAATTTATTCTTCTGCATATGACAATTCACAAGTTAGCATTAACTCGGCTTCATAGCTAAGGGCATACTAAAAAAATATCTGCACACAACTTCAAAATTGGAATTTGGAGTCAGGTTAGTAACATGAGAAAATCACTGGCAGTATTTCTCAAAATTTCAAGAATTTTCCACTTACGTAGAATTTTTATAAGCATATTGAAAGGGAAAGGAATCTTACTCAAACGTTATTATTAATTATCAGAAATTTGTCTAATTTTATGTTAACAATGTTGGAAAAATGTTTGCTATGGAGAGGAGAGTTGTTCACACAATAGAATAGAATATACTAGAGAAAACTAATAGTGTCTTAGGGGTCAGAGATGTAGAAAGGGGAAATACCTCAGAAGACTTATTTTTTAAACCTTTCAATTTAAAGATGAGAAAACTAAGTTATAGAGAGATTAGGTCACTTTACCTAGGTTTACAAGTAGTAAATGTCAGAGGGAATATTTGAATCCAGAGTCTACGATTTTCAGATCCAATGCCAGGTCCTTAGCTAGGGTGTACTTTGCAAGAGATGAAGAATCTGAAAAAAAAGGGTTATTGCTTTATTGCTTTATTTGCTACTTAATCTGTTCCCTTGTTCTTTATTTTTAACTTTTGATGTGCATGCAGGATGGAGAAGAAATTAATGCAAGACAGGAGAATTAAAATCCTTAAAGAAATATGTCATTATGTCAAATAGAAATCAGTTTCCTGAACTCAATAAACATCATAGGTTTTGTATATATCAAGTACATTATGGTGATTTTCAATTTTTTAAGAGAGAGATCTTTTCCTTAAGACCATATTAAAAACTCTGAAATAGTCTCTTTTGCAATTGGATAATCTGCAGATTCATTGCAATGGATCTACTAGGTGAAAGTACCTTCCTGTGAACTCCTTAAAGTAATTAAGTTCCCTTGAATTAATTCCCAAAAAGACTGAGCATGTCATGTATTGTTAGCCCATTTAGATTTAAAGATCTTACATAGCTCATACAGAGTTTTCTTAGTTATAATTTACTGAATTTAAAATAATAGCTTTTTAGTAACAAATAATAAGAACAATTAGATATCCCTTTAAGTTTTGTAAGGCCCCATGGGGTAGATGCTACTATTACGTTCATTTTACAGGTGAGGAAACTGAGACACAATTGGTTAATACACTTTCCCAAGTCACACAGCTATCCAATTCTTTAAGTCCCACACTTTATCTGCTACATCATTTTACTGTCTAAAAGAAATAAAACAATAAGTATATGACCTAGGCTATTCCATAAACTAAATTTTGTACTGATTCATTACATGTCACTGCATAATAAAGTCCAAGAAGATCTAACTGATCAGATCTACCAGGACAGAAGACCACCTTGTCCTGAACACTGTTTTATATTTGAGAGGAAAAAAAGGAGTTGGTTTCAACAACATTAAATTGTATATTATAATAAGGCACATTGGATCATGTCCTTTATATGTAAGCCAGAGAAAAATACACATAGGTTTGGGTCACATAGTATATCTTAAAATGTATTTGTATTCTCAAAGGGAGAGCTAGGAGAAGGTGCTTACAAAGAATCTTACAAGGAGCTTAAAAGTTGGAAGAGAGGGTAATGGCACTTTAAGACCCCTGTTAATCCCTAAGGACTATATTTTGATAGTCTATCCTTCTTCACAAAGGAAATTATTGTTTCCAGTAATTACAGTTGTGATAAGTCACTGATATATTAGCTTCCCCCAAACCCCAAAAGAACTCAGTGTTCTCTACAAACATTTCCTAAGAGTGCGATTTGGGAAGAGAAAAAGGATTCTTATCATCATCAGTGTACTTCAGAAACCCCAAAGCTTTTTTGGAAAAAAAAAAAAAAGGAACTTCTCTATTTCTCTGAAGTCTGAAGATCACTGGGCAGAGACAGCTTTGTGACATTCTGAAAGGAAAATCTATGAAGGGAGCAAGGCATCTGGTGCTATTGAAAATTATTTTCTAACTTATTTCTGGCAATTTGGGCTACAAGAGAAAGGGGGATATTAACAGAGAAAACCATTTGAGATAATCTAAAATAGATTGATTTATCAGTGGTAGATCATAATCTATTGAAGACCCTAGCATTAGAATCCAAGGTAAAGTCAATGATTTTTGAAAAATCAGTGGGGATTCAGAGAATATTGGGAATTCTAACACGAATACATGAATAGTAAATAAAATAATACCAGGAAAAAAAATAAACATGACTATAACAATGTATCAGAAAGAATACAATGAAACCAACTACTGTCTAATCAGATTGACCAAATTTGCCCCAAGGGAACAGTTAAGAAAATTCACTTCTCTCCCCCTTCATTGAAGAAGTAGGAGACTAAGAGTATGGAATACTGACTGCCTGGAGCATTAGATAAGGTTGATGTGTTGCCTTTACTGAAATGTCATTTTTGTTTTTCCTCTTTTTTAATCTTTATAAAAAGAGATAGTTAGCTGTGCAGGGGAGAGAAGTGAGATATATCCAGAAATTAATGTGATAAATAGCAAAAGTCATCAAAAATAAATTTAGATTTAAAAAATTCAGTGAGGAGATGGCTCAGTAATAATGTGTAGGGGAAATGATAGAAGAAAAACCCAAATTGATTAGTATATTTTGACTTGATAATTGCCCAAGATAGAACATGATCTTCATGCCAGATGAACCCTATATGCCAAATTTCATAATTCTGTTTTTATGCCCCTTCTAACTATCTTCTGTATTTGATTATAGCCCACAGGAAAATCCAAATGAGAAGTTCTTTTGAAATTCAATAAAAATGCTAGATATTTTAATGGAAAAAAACAGAAGAAAAGTCATACCTTTACTCATGCTTCCTATCTTTTAAAAAAAAAAAAGATCTTTTTCTTCACCTTTTATTATCTGAATTCAGCTCCTTTTCCAAGGGTCAGGGCAACACCCACCTATTTTTCAGATTCCTCCCTGGCCGCTCCCCAGATCTCAACAAACTCTTTCTTCAATGTACTCTTATAATTCATAATATACAGATGGATATCTCAATATGTCATACATTAGAAAATAAGCATATATTACACTGTATTCTTAAAGTTTTGTGGAGATGGGGTAAATGATAAGTATGTATGTCTAAGATATCTTCCCAATCAGGTGATTAATCCCAAGAAGTCCAAGATTGTCTTCCCCCATTGTACTCAATGACTCTTCTTTTTTCATATTAGCTTCTTCAATTTATTCATTTTCCACTTCCATTTCACTCTCTCCCTGAGCCCAATGATATTTAATGACTAATTGGATGGAAAACAAAATTAGAATGCTAGTGATAACTGAGGATGGATTTTATTTTTGCCTAAAATGTGTCAGCAGAGGATTAAAGAGAAGCACCTTTGTAGCATTCATCTTCATTGATTTCTGGTGACCCTGGGCAAGCTGCCAGTCTTTGGGTGACTTAATTCCCTCTATAAGATATATATGATAATAATCTACTTCACGGTATCAGAAGACCAATTTTTAAATTAAGCTTACAAAATGCTGTTGAAGCAAGAGGATGTTATCCAGATACTATTAGCAGAAATGTCAACACCTATAATCTATCCATTATTGCAGTTTAGTCATTTTTCAGTTTTTTCAGTTGTATCTAACTGGGACCATTTTGGGAATTTTCTTGGCAAAGACACCAAAGTACCTTGCCATTTCCTTCTCTAGCTCATTTTTTGAATGAGCAAACTGAGACAAATTGGGTTAATTGTATGATTTGTCCAGGGGTCATATACAGTTAGCAAGTGTCTAAGGCTAGATTTGAACTCAGAAAGAGGAGTCTTCCTGACTTCAGACCCAACACTCTATCCAATATACCACCTAGCTGCCCTGTATATACCCACTTGGACTTAAAAAACAGAATCACCCAAAATCCATTCTTTTCCTCTCTTCACCTCTTCTCCAGTTCTATAAAAGAAAAACTTGACTTTCTCTGTGCAGCAGAAGGACACCTCATCCACCATTACAAAAAACTCATTTGACCTTATAACCATTAGTTTCCTTCACTCAGCACCTTCATCCCCAAAACAACTTGCTCAGTCTTAACTATTCTACATTCGATTTCCATTACAATGCACAGAATAACTGATTTTTTTACTGATGGTGTCAAGGTACCTAAGCTTTTTTTTTAATTAGGCCTTTGCTTGAAAATTTCTAGTTAAAGGAAACCAATTATTTTTTGAGGCAACCCATCTTACTCTAGTATAACTCTAATTGATAGGAAAAATTCCCAAACATGCAACTGAAATGTACCTCAATGGAATATCCCAGTCTCAATGCTAGCTCTGCCATCTAAAACTCAGAAGGGTATGTCTGATCCTTCTTCTATCTGGCAAAACTTCAAGAATTTCAGAGCAGTTATGTGTGTCCCTGCCCCATGTCTTCTTAGGGTATAAGAATACCTAAACATGTGTACACAGTGTATACATATGTACAGTATATATATATATATATAGAGAGAGAGAGAGAGAGAGAGAATTAAATATATAAATATGATCATATATCATACATGTGCATGTTCAAGCATATATGTATACAGAACACTGGAGATGGCAAAAACAGAGGAATCAAAAGAAGGCCACAAAAACAATCATTTAAAATCTATTGTAAGAGGGACTAACCATGGAAATTCAAATACCCAAGACCAATGACTAAATACAAATGTTTGTAAACCAAGAAACTCCTAGATGATTTCCCCCTCCCCATTTCTTTGTTCATACCCTCTTGAATATTTGCAGAGGAGACAAGATTTGAACACTGTCATTACGCTAAGGCTAAGAACAGCCTATGCTAATTATAAAATACTGTCTCATGCCTCAAGAATCTGTAACCAGCATTAATGAACTTTTTTTAATGTTCAACCCAATCCTTACTGAAAAAGAAAATATCTCTTTTAGTCAAATCCTCATATTCCTTATCTGCTAAAGGCAATATGTTTGCATCCCATGTGAGAGAGTATGGTTAAAATAAGGGCTTTAAAATAGGTTTAAAGTTTTGAAGACTTCTCTTGTTCATAGTAATTTTCCCTAGAAAAGAAATTTATAAATTCCTTTCCCTAATGGTCCCTCTGTAAGAAAACAAGACTATACCAGTATAAGTTCCACTGTAGGAAAATCAAAAATATCATGTAAACTACAAATATGTTAGCCAATTGAGAATATTTATTAACTAAATAATTTAATAATAAAGAAAATGCCTACTTGATTAATTGTTACAGAGTAAAAATTACAATAAAACTGTCTTGATCAGTGCTTTGCAGAAGCGCCATTACTGTCTGTGCAGTTGTTTAACAAGGATTTAATTGGAAAGATAAGTGAATGCACATTTAAAAGTATTGTTAATTTGCTTTATAATCACCCCATCCTTCACAGTATTGACAGCACTAGGCACAAACCCCTTTCTGTTTTACAAGTATTATTTTCCATATGTGCACAATAAATTCTGAAGCAGTAATTGGAAATTTTATGGATTCCAACATACCTAGTGTATTGAATTTAGAGGTTCAATATACCCTTTTAAGAGGTATCCTAGCTATAGTTGTTTGGAAGAACTGAATGATCTCTGATCCATGTATTTTCAAGAATCTACTCTACACCATACTTATATTTTGTCCCTTTCTATTAAAAAGTCATATTTTAAAAAGTTATATGTAATCCTAATCAAACCAGTATTGGCAGAAAAAAAATTGTCCTGATGGGATTCTATTGTATATTGGTTTATATTTATATTTCATTATTTAAAGGATGCTGCACAAAAGTCTAACTCTGATGCCTCAATGAGGCATGGAGGCGACCCCAGGATGACATGTCCTACCAAGATAAAAAAGGTTTAAAAGTATGGATCCAAGTGGCAAAATGACTTACCTGCTTTCCAAAGGCTTATATACAATAAGTAAAGTGGAGTGATCACCCAGACTTCAACCATCAAAGAATAGGATGAATGATTTAGCTATTCTAACTGAAGCAAAAGACATTCAGTACTGTGAACTCACCAGTACCAACACCAAACTAAAAAGATCAGAAATCATTTTATTGGACAAAACACTGAATGTCTTTGCTAAGAGAAGATACAACCAAAAGGGAAACACAAGTTTAGAGTAAAAGTTTATTTATGAAAAAAGGAAGAAAAAAAGACAGAAGAATGTAAATAGTGTTGTCTCACAAAACAGCAAAAAATAAAAGGACAAAATGAGCCTACAGAGAAATGGGAATGAATTAATCCTGTGTCAAATTATCCCAGGAGTATTTGCAGATTCAAACAGAAAGAGAACAAACAATGTAAATTAAAACAGATATCATAGCATTTTATAGTAAACTATTTTGGGACTATCATCTCTATACTCATTGTAATAAATGGAAAAGATGAAGAAGTCAGGAAAAGTTACTTAGGTCTGACCAAACAGACACAGAAGAAAAACCATGCTGAGGTAGACACCATTGTAATACACACACAAATAAATTCTTAACATAGACTTCTTATTATTGTGTCTCCTATAAAATACTCGGTGACAAAAATACACCTCTGTAGAATACTTTGCTCAATGATCCATTGAACACTGAGAAATGCAAGTTCATCAATGAAAAGGTAGTTGGCCTAAAGAATAGAATATTTAAAAAGGATAAAATTGATCACAGATGGCACTTGTGCCAAAAAAGGGATCAAAAACACTATTCTTAGTAGTAACAAAAATGACAATAACAACTAGCATTTATATATCTTATTTTATTCTCACAACAACCCTAGGAGATAGGTGCTGTTATTATTCATATTTTATGGATGAGGAGAGTGAGGCAGAGAGAATTTAAGTGTCAGACTATATGCCTGCTTTCTCCTATCTACAAAATCTTAACAATGATGGTCTATGTATAGCATTGAGTGTTACCTTGATGAAAACAAAAGGTAATACTGAGGCTTTCATAGAATAGTTTTCAATAGTAGACCATATTTTTATAGCCTAGAAAGGATAGATAGTAGAAGATATTTATTAATTTTGAAGCATTTGACTCCACAGAATATTCAGTTATTTTCAGTATAACATGTATATTCAAAGATTATACAAGAGTATGACAAACACAATTATGCAAATAACTTTATATCTACACAGAGACATAATATTTTTTTAAAAGGAAGACATTTGTTCACCTAAGGTATTTGCCAATGTCATAGAATATATTCTAATAAAAAAAAGAAAGAAAGACACTGTGTTGATGAGGGATTTTCTCAATTTTTTTATTTGCAAATGTCATTGAATCGATGGCATGCAATATCAGAATAGCAGAAAGCAATATCAAAGAAATCATAAGATCACAGTACTATATCATCCATATAGTCCACCCCCCTACATACATATTTTATAAATAAGGATATCAAGGTTCAATGAGGTTAAGCAATTTCTCTAATATCATAGAGATTTCACATAGCAGAGGCAGGATTGGAACTTGGGATTTCTAACATCCAAATTTCATATTTTCCCTCATATTACACAATAGTTATTAAGTAAAGATTGAGTTCTGAAAAAATAAAGTGGATAAAATTCATATTGCCTAGGTGAAGAAAATTAACTAGTTTAATAGCCTTTCAAGTAATTGTGAGAATTTGTGTGCCTATACATGCAAATATGTGTGTATGAATATGAATCTATAGTACCTCTCTCTCCAAGACACTGCAAAGAGGCTAAAATTTGATCTAGGGGGTGATCTAGATCCTATTTGTGAAACTTATTTCAGTAGCCAAAAAAAAGTAGTTAATGACTCTTTTTGTACTGACAAAAATTTTAAAATGTAGGTAATGCCCATCAGTTGAGGAATGACTGAATAAGATGTAGTATATGATTTTGATGGGATACTATTGTACTAAAGAAAAATGATGTGGAGTATAAGTTCAGAACAATCTGGAAAGATGCTTATGAATTTATGCAAAGTGAAGTGAGCAGAACCAAGAGAATACTGAACATAGTAATGGCAATATTGTAACTATGATCCCCAGTGCAAGAGATTTAAGTACCCTGATCAACAGAGTGATCTGAAACAATTCCAAAAGATTCCCAGTTAAAACTCCATTATTCTGAATACTAAATTTTAGAAAAGATGTTGATAACTGGGCAAATATCCAATGAGCTTCAAAGTCAAGGTATATAAATATGAGTTGAAGATATTTAGGATCCTTAAGCTAAAGAAGAGAAAAAGATATATCTGCCTTCAAGTATATTAAAGGAGAGATTATATTTGTTCAATTTTGCCCCAGAGGACAGAACTAAGAGAAATGAATGAACATTGAAAAAAAGGCAGATCTTTATAAGGAAATCATTCTCACAATTAAAGCTATACAAAATTACAATAGTCTATATTAGGAAGGAGTGGGTACCCTCTCTTCAAAACTTTTCCAGTAAGGGATAGATAACTACTTTGGAGTCGTATTTTAGAGGGGTCATTATGTATAGTACTGAGTTCTTCCTTGATGAAAACAGTAGATGAAAATAGACTTTCATAGAATATTTTTCAATATTAGACCACATTTTTAAGGTTTGAACTAAGCACCATGTTAGATCCCTTAAGACTGTTAAATAACTGTTTAAGTTTTTTTTTAGTTTTTTTTGCAAGGCAAATGGGGTTAAGTGGCTTGCCCAAGGCCACACAGCTAGGTAATCATTAAGTGTCTGAGACCAGATTTGAACCCAAGTACTCCTGACTCCAAGGCCGGTGCTCTATCCACTGCACCCCTACTGTTTAAGTTTTCATAAACTGCATTGATTGGTTGGTTGATTGCTGTCCTATGTTCTTGAAGAGACCCAAAATGACTACACTCTGTTAGAGTCAAGTTATAGTGTGTCCAAATGTGACTGAATAGACCACCATGAGCTCAGAATGCTCTACCACAGGTTGGGCACAAATAAGCCATGTGAACATTTGGGATGGATTCTCTAAATTTGCACATTTCACATTTCTTTTGATCTACTTCAATTCTACTTTGCTCATAGAGCTATGCTTTTTCTGATGAGAACAAACCATGCTGGACAGTGTCTCCCTTGTCACAGAATCAATTCTAAACTTTTTAAGAGAGATCTTGAGAGTATCTTTGTATTACTTTTTCTGACCCCACTGTAAGCACTTGCCTTATGTGAGTTCTCCATAAAATAGTCTTTTTTGGCAAGTATCCATTTAAGCATTCAAACAGCAGGGCCAGCCCAATGGAGTTGCACACTCTCTGTAGTAGAGTTTGGACGCTTGGCTATTTAATTTGAGAAGGGATCTCAGTGTCAGGTATCTTCTCCTGCCAGGTGATCTTCAGAATTTTCCTAAGACAATTCAAATGGAAGTGATTCATTTTCCTGGCCTGGCACTGGTAGAGTTTCTAGGTTTCACAGGCAAATAACAATGAGGTTAGCACAATGGCTCTGTAGACCTTCAGTTTGGCAGTCTAATACTTCTCTTCCACACATCATTTCAGAGACTCCTAACACTGAGCTAGTTCCAACGATGTGTACATCAACCTCACTATCAATGTGTATATCCTTGCAAAGCATACTACCAAGGCAAGGTAATGGACACTAGGTGACTTTGTGGATAGAGCTTTGGGCCTGAAGCCAGGAAGATGAGAGTTCAAATCTGGAATCAGACGTTAGCTATTACCCTGGGCAATAGACTTATTATATGTGATTAGGAAGGGAGTAAAACTGAGATCAATCAAATAGAGTGCCTTGTGGCTTGATTGGTAGCCAAAAGATAATTTAAAGCAGAAAAAATAATCTGGCAGTTTGGGTGAATTCTCTGTGAAGGATTTAGGAAAAGACCTAGACACAAATTGTAGATGAGAAGGTTTGAAGGCTTTATCCTGCATTACTCTTTATGTCTATTGAATCTCCACACACACACACACACACACACACACACACGAACACACACCAGTCCCTATCTGCATATGTGTCTCCCTGTATTTCTCTCTATGTGTTGCTGTCTCTGTGTGTGGATCTCTTTCTCTCTCTCCCTCATCTTTTTAATCCTTGAATTTGAGGGGGTGTGCCATCCTCATATATGTTGGAAGGCCTCATAGCACTGAAATAAAAAATGTTTCAAAATAATGAGTTCTACAAAGATTGTAGCTTCATCAATAAGGGTTTAAACTTCCTATTGTAAAATTAGTGGAATCAGTAGAAATTATATTTGCTAACAGACTGGATGGCATGGCACAAAATGGAAAAGATCATGAAGAATATCATACTCTGAGCTAGTGGATAAAGATATTTAGAGGACTTTCTTTACTATTTGGTATATTTTGAGGAAATTCAACATGATTCAAAAATATTTGTTGTATTCAATACAGATGATGATGGAGATAAAAGAAATATATTAAGAAGGTACATTGCCCTGGAGAAACTTGTAACCTAATAATGCCTCAAAGCATTTTCACTGACTGTCTTACTCACCAAAAATGCTTCCCTTGCTCATCTCATCCTCCTGACTCCTTTGGCTTTTTTCATATCCCATCTGATAGAAGTACATTTCCTCTTTTTGATTATTTCTTTTTCCCCCCCCATATACAGTTTGTTTGTACATATTTATTTCCCCGTAGTCTTCTCTCATTAGCTTGCCAACTCCTTGTAGACATGTTGTTCATTCCTATCTGACTCCTTATGACTACAGTTGGAGTTTTCTGGGCAAAGATATTGGAGTAGTTTGACATTTTCTTCCCCAGCTCATTTTACAGATGAGGAAACTAAGGCAAACAATTGGGGTTAAGTAATTTTCCTAGGGTCACATAGCTAATAAATTTCTGAAGCTAGATTTGAACTGAAGTTCAATCTTCTATACACCAGGCCTGGAGCTCTATCTATTGAGACACCTGGCTTCCCTCTTTTCAGACAGATCCTGTCTTTGGCCTTGTTTTGTTTCCCTAGTATTTAGCTCAACTGACTCACCAGTAAAATAGGAAAAACAAAGCAATATGTTTTCTAAAATTGTGTACTCAGAATGTCTAAAGCTTCTGCTTTTTAAGTAAGGTACTAATATCTACACTTTCTAAGAATGAGGCCTCCTGGCTAAGTGGAGGTTTTAAGCTGATTTGGAAATCAACACATCAAGTTAATCCAAATACAATGAGAGTTAATAAAGCAGCAATGCCTATTCATTTTGAAAGGTACAGTACTTAAATTTCCTTTTAAAAATGTAAAGGGAAATATAGCATAGAATATGAATCCTCATTATAAAATCCCTCCAAATATTTCCATTGATCCACTTTATCTATTTCAAACTCCATGACAATGCTAATATCCTTTCGGAAACCAAAAGACAAAGGCAAAATATCTTCA
This sequence comes from Macrotis lagotis, assembly GCF_037893015.1. Lineage (NCBI taxonomy): Eukaryota > Metazoa > Chordata > Mammalia > Peramelemorphia > Peramelidae > Macrotis > Macrotis lagotis. The sequence continues at coordinate 633,484,746 of NC_133658.1, forward strand.
TTGTAATTGCTCCCTCCTAAAAAATTTTAATCATTTTTAAATGTTTGTGGTAAGAGAACCTTAAAATGGGGTTTTAAAAAATCAGTTTAAAAATAGAGTTGGTGAAAATCTTTCTCAAATATTTTCTTATGACGATTTTTGATGATTATTTATTAAATAATTATAAATATAGTCATCTCAACATTAAATGAGCAAAAGAGAATGTGACTAAAAAGTTCTTAAGTTGTCACAATTTGAATAAAATCATCTTAAGTTCAACAATAACAAATTTTCCTGTCGAACAATTTTTCATAAAATCTTAATTTTGTAAGCATCTCAAAATACATTCACTCTTTCCACTTGATTGGAAGCTTCTGGAAGGTAGCAACACCACTTATTTATCATTATATCTCATCAGTGCCTTTTTATCTAGTGAGTACTCAATAAATGTCAGCTAAATTGAATGCCAAGCCTCATTTATCCATGTTTCTCTTATCCTTATGGAGGAAAAAAGCTGTATGTATTGAACTGAGCATTTTGAATAGCTTGTTGATAAACATTAATTAAACCAGTAATTAAACATCAATTAAGCCACTAAGCACATGATAACATCTTATTTTCACCTCTATGTCTCTATGTCCTCCAATCTTATAGCTTGGTATGCATCAAGATCTCTTTTCTTTTAAAATCCATTTGGTTTTTTTTTTATATTCTCCTAACACCAAACCTAAAACAAAAATATGACATGCATTTTTAAAAATCATTAGAGGACTAACATTTTTGTTCAATTGGGCCCTTTAAATGCAATGCATTTGAAGTCAGTACAATTTAGCAAATCTAAGAAAAAGAAAATTATGAAATGCTAAGCTACCCCCTCAATTAACTAAAATATGAGAGAAAACTAGGCTATAATGGGGGAGGGGAGTGATAAATTGGAGAGGGAGCAGAAGCAGGCTATATGGGTCTCTGTCTTTATGACTCTGTCAAATGTTGGATGGAGGAGAGATGTGAGAATCTTTCATGCCCCAGTAGGGGGAGCTTCCTTTTCCCTCCCCAGAGCACCAGCATGGTGCCTGTGTTTAAATAAGCCATCCAAAAATGCAGACTTTTCATTTTCATTTTGCAAGTGGGAAATTTTCACTATGTGATGGGCACATTACTCTTCTTAGCGACACATTTTTGTGCAAACTCATTTGGGAAAGAATAGGAAATTTAGAATACTGCCTTCATATTTCTTCTGAAAATGTTAGCCTGAATCCATTATTTCCAAACCTGATGAGGATTACGGCTCATTTGTATTTCACAGCAACCCATTTTGTATTCTTTTTTGTGAGTGTGAAGTAAATAAGGGATGATACCTTTCTAATAGTGTCTATATTTTTTTGTTTTTGTTTTCCATATGAATAGCTTTATTCTGGGATTGAGGGGAAGGGTATATAGGGACAGAAGGCTTCAGCTTTCATCTGAAAAAAAACTATTTCCTCCTGCTTGAAGTATTGTTCTGTTTTCTTTTTATTTTAATCATATAAGTAGAAGGAAACAGAAGAGATAGTAACTTAGGTCACTTAGGACATCCACAGTCATGTACAAGCAAATCCAAAGTTTGGTCTACTACTTCATCAAAATATTATAATTTTTTTTCATGCTGTGGTCCATAAAATTTTGGAGCTGTAAAAGATCTTAAGGTCATAAAGTCTGGCATTCTCATTTTAAAGACAAGAAACTGAAGTACAAAGAACTGAAATAATTGCCCAAGATAGAAAACTATCTAGTGAGTGAGTTCTGGGAGGGTGGAAGTATACTAGTAGGGAAGGGGAGAATGAAATTCTAGAGGGAAGAAGGATGAAACTGATATTAAAAAAAACAGAATTTAATGTGGATCTGGAAAACCTGCCTACAAATTGCAATTTCAGTGTTAGTTACAGGAATTTGAACAAATCACATCTCTGAGCTTATTTACCCACAGTCCTTTACAAAATTATTGTGATAATCAAATGATATAATAAACATAAGTGCTTAGAAAATAACTAGCAAAATTTGTTATTATTAGTTATATTAAACAGAAGCATAGATTAAGAGCATGAACTAAAACCCAGAGAAGTTAAGCCATTTGCTGAAGGTCACATAAATGATAAGTATGTTAAATAAAATTTGAACTCAGGTCTTGTGGCTACAAAGCCATTTACCTTTCCACTGTACCTATTTGTTTTCTGTTATTCATAAAAATAACAGAAGCACTTTTAAAAGTACATTAAGTTTTTCAAACTACTAGGAATTTTATACTGTATACTAGTAGTTATGTAATACTCATTTCTGGGGAAGACCTGATACTGTGCAAGGTCCCACCTAAATGTGCAGATAAAGATAACACTTAATGAGCAAACAAATCTCATCTCCTCTGTCTCTATCATTATTTTTGAATCTAGAACAATTTAACCCTAAGGGCCAAGGATGGAAAGGGCTAGCTAGTCATGTGAATGATGGTAACTGAAATAACATCTTAGCCAGTCTACTTGATAAACTTTCATTTAAGTAGGTTCAAATTGATGAGGTTCATTTTCATCCAGGCTTTTCTCAGACAGGGACTGGGGAAGTTAGAAACCACACCATCTGGACTGGATATCAACTCTCAAGTTAATTCCAACTTTGTTGACCTTGAGTGTGCTGCCAAGGACTATCTTTCATATCACCTAATTTTTTTTGTAAAGTTCATTTGCTAGATCTTGACCATTTATTGAATATCTGATTCTTTCATGCTTATGAGACCCAGAATCCTGAGTCCTACAAGGCCACCAGTGAACCAAAAGAATAAGGAAAACATACTAGGGAATGAGTTATTAAAAATCAAGACAAAATGCTAATGTCCAGTTTAATAAATCAAGAAATATTGCCTGAAAGAGACTTCAGAGGTCATAGAGTCAATATTCTTGCTTCCAAGGTATTGAACTAAAGCCAAACTGGCTAATTTTATACTTTAAAAGTTTTAGAGAAATTAATTTCACTGCTTGTCTTTTTTTAAATTTGTGGACATAATTTTCGTGGACAGTTCACATAAACCTTTCTATAAATGACTGGCAGGGTAAAGAGATAATTATTGATATTAATTTGGTTAGCTTGCTGAGGTTCAAACCTAGGACATTTCATTAATATTTAATAATTAGATTATTATAAAGGCAAAAGCCACTGTTCTCACATTACTTTCAAGGTCTATTAAGCTAACAGCAGAAAGGAAAGGATGACTATCTTTACCATTGGACAGGGGGTGGTATACAACCAATTCAGGGACAAGGTATATAATTCCTGTCTTACAAGTAGAATGCAGATAGACACAGGACAAAAGAAAACACTGGGAAAATAAGAATGAAGATGTGGAACTATGGCCACAAAAACCTGATGAAGGAATGATACAGCTTCAGAGAATAGCTGACATAGCAACATTGAGGTCTTTGGTGTCTCCAACCAGTCTGGAGGTGACATATGACTCATTTGTTATTACCAGTTTGCATCTGAAGATGCCTCAGTGCAAGCAGAGAAAACTGTTTTTATTTTGTTCTACCAGGAACACATGACAAAGCATTCAAACATAATGCAAATAATTGCAAACTGATGTATACAGCAGTTTAAAATTGAATAAATAATTTAGCTTTTACGCATGGGCAACCCTTTCCAAAAAAACCCTGCAAATCAGAACTCTTATGTTGGAATTTATTTTATTTTGTTAATAGATGAACTAATATGATAGGCATTTAATTGTATAATGTATTATTAGCCATTTTCTTTGGCATACCATTAGCTTTAAATAGTATTAATATTTAACATTTCATAATACACACAACAAAGTTCTTTTTTTTCCAGCTCAACTGAAAATGGATGCAATAGTAAATCTCTTTAAAGTGGATTCTAAGATTCTCAGTATGCAAAACCTGTTCCATTTATACTGTTTGATCAGAAATACTCAAAATGCCACAGACTAATAAGGCAAATGTTGAAGGATGACAATGATGCCAAAAATGTATTATGATTTTGTACTTTAATACAATTCAGTGCATAATTAGTCACAGTAATATAATTTGAATATTTAGGAGAATATTTAAAGATGTTATAGGATGGATCTAAGTGCATTCAGACTTTTTTTCTCGTGGACAGTTGAATTCAGGTATAAATTTGTGATTAATGTTTGATAATGGGGGGCAGGGGGGGGAGAATTCAACCACAGGTTTCTTGGAGTATATTTGTGCTAAAGGAAGACCCAGAGACATTAATACTGTGATATTAGTGTTTAAAAAAATCTAAAGTTGAGTTTAATTATGAAATACAAGAACAACCCAGATGCCCAGGTTGAGTCTTCCCTTATCAGAACCATTTCAATTTTATTCTGTGTTACATGGCTATAGCCAGTCCTAAACCAGCAATCTTAGAAGTGTGCATCCATAATCAAAAGGAGATCTAGGTCTAAGGAATGGATGAAGTAGCACAAATCTATCTATACTCAATCAGCAACGCAAAGCAAATACCCAACTAATGATAAATCAGCATCATCCTTATGTACTAAGACCAGTCTTACTAAAGAAAAGTTTTCATTTCAATAGCTATTTAGTTTGCGTTTGTCCTTTAATGTAATTTTCTGTAAATGCATGAGGAAATATTCAATGGTGAACTTTTCATCTGTACTGTATTCCAGGCCAATAATGACCAATAATAACCAAATCCCATCACCATGAACCACATTTCAAATGGGAAGCAGGACATCAAAAACTTGTAACTTTATTGATAATGATTTAATTATAAGGCCAAGAATCATGTAGGTAGAAAGATCTGACATAGAATCAATGTAGTTTAGTAAGTAGTAAGTACCTACCAAATAAGTGCTAAAGATACTAGGATACATAGAACTAAAAATGCAAAGATATGATACATAGTATGATATATCATATGATATATAGTAAAGGTACACACAAAACTATGATATACCATATGATACAGAGTAAAGCTACAGATGCTATGATAATAATTATAATAACTTTTATTTATCATTTTAAAGTTTCTAAAGCATTTTACAGTATTATCTCAAATTATCCTTAGAGACTCTGTAAGGTAGATACTATTACTTTTTTTATATTTTACACAAGAAAAAATTAAACTTACGGGAAATTAAATAATAATTCAGTTAAAAAGTGTCAAATGAAAGATTTATATTGACACAATCTCTTCTCTCAAATAGCTAATTTAAAAAGGTTTGGGAGAAAGGGGGCATATTTATGACCCCATTCTAATACAAATCAAAATAAGAAAAAAAGTAGCACAAAAATTGAGAAAAAGAAAATTCTCCTTTATCCAAAGAGGTCAAGGAAGATCTCTTGAAGAACCTTGAAAGAAACTAAATCAACAAATAAAAACTAGGAGAAAATTATCATGTTCAAATGAATGAAGAACAGAGTAAAATTATAACATGACTAGTACTCTAATTTGATATGAATGTAGAGTATTATAAAGAGGAACAATAAAATATAAGTATTTGAAAACAGCATGGTACATATAGTAGATAAACTGGTGGACTTGGAGTCAGGGAGACCTGCAATCAGAGCTACTTTATTTAGCTGTGCAAACATAAGTAAGATATTTGGCCTCTCTGAATCTCAATGTCCTCCTTTATAAAATGGAGATATGTTTAATATTTATCTCAAGTTATCATAAGACTTTAATGTAATGCTTGTACAATACATAGTAATGTTGAAAATGATAAATAACTGACAGGTACAATGTAACAAATATGGAAACAGAGATAGGTAGGAATCAAGCACTTTATCTGTTACTGCTTACTATCCCTCACCATCTAGAATTATAGTTGGGAGCTATTTCCAGTTATCCTAAATCATATCTAGTAACTTATCTAAATGGCTCCAGGGAGAAAGTGAGGTTGGTGATTTGCACAACCCTTTCTCACTCAAATTCAATTCACTTGAATGTCATGGCATCACCTCTCTGATATCATGCTCCTCCTCAAGAACAAAGAATAAACAACAACAGTCAAGCCATAGAGAGAACTGGACTACAGAGAAAAATAATTCCATCTTATTCTTTAGGTAATTTGGAGCCCCTAAAGTTTTTGAACAGAGGAAGGACATGATCAGACCAATAAATTACTTTGGCAATAATGTGAAATATAGATTGGAAAGGGGAGAGAATATTGGCAGTGACAGCAGTTAGAAGATAATTATGATAGTTAGGGTGAAAGTTAATAATGGCATGAACTAGGAAAATAGGAGTGAGAGTGAAAAAGAGACTATAAATTAAAGCTATCAAAAAAGACAAAAATCAACAGGAATGGACAGCTGATTAGATGTGAGATGAGGCCTAGAGAAATAGTAGTGTCATCAATAGTAATATTAGATGAGGAAATAATAAATTCAGTTTGAAACATAATATCCTGGAGATGCCAGTGGAATATCCAGGTAGATGTATCCAGGAGATAGTTATAAATTTAGGATGAGCTCACAGGAAAAGTTGGAATAGAATAGAATTCCTTTAACTCTATGCCTAGATAAAGGAGACAGTCTGGAACATTTGAGTTCAGTTCCAGCCTCAGACCTTTACTGACTGTGTGATGCTGGTCAAGTCTCTTAACATCTATCAAGTTCAGTCTCTAAGCTAATAGTAGCATCTACCATCCTAGGATTGTTGAAGGAAGAAAAAGGGGATTTATTCAGTGTTTGTACTATGCTAAGCTCTTGATAAGCCTTATCTCATTTGATCCTTACAACAACCCTATAAGATTGCTGTTATTATTATCTCCATTTTACAGCGGGGAATAAAATGAGATAATGTTTCTAAAGAACTGAGAAAACCTTAGAAAACTACATAAATACTCTCTGATGTTGAACATGATGGTATTCATAATTGTATTTATCAAGCCATAAGAGTGAATGAGTCAACAAAGGAGAAAATATACAGAGGAAAAAAAAGGCCTAGCAAAATGCTTATTTACATTTAGAAGGGTGAATAAGAAAAAAAGACAAATTAATGAGACTGAGCCAGAGATAATAGAGAGATGAGAAGAAAACTAAGAAAGGATAATTTCACAGATGTCAAAATAGGAGAGAGAATCAAGAATGAGATAGTCAGCAGTTGAATGATACAGAAAAGTAAAAGAGGGTAAAAACTGAAAAGGGTCATTGATTCTGGTAATGGGGGACATAATATGGTATAGAGAGCCTTGGCTTTATAGTCTAAAAATCTTGGTTCAAATTCAACTTATAAATATTGGGACTTTGAGCAAGATACTTCCCTCACTGGGCTTCAGCTTCCCCATCTGTAAAATGAAGAACTAAATTAGTTGAACTCATATGTCTCTTCTTACTCTAAATCTGTACCAGATGATAACTTGAGTACCAAGTAGACTCGAGATTAGACCTTGTAGTGTCTTTGTTTTATTGTCAGCATGAGGAACCTGAGAATGTTTGTGGCCATAAGGTAGGACAGCAAAGAAGGAGATATTGAAGAAGAAAGAAGGGTTTTGATTGATAGATCAATGTCCTGAAAAAAAAAGGAAAGAAGGGGATCAAGAGTACATGGGGCTCCCCAATTGATAAATAGTAAAAAGATATGAACAGACATTATTGATTAGAAAAATGCAAATTAAAATAGCAATGAGGTATCACCTCACACCTATTAGATTGGCCAAGATGAGGAAAAGGGAAAATGATCAATGTTGGAAAGGTTAAGGGAGGATTGGGACACTGATGCATTGTTGTGAATGGATCCACCCTTCATGGAGAGCAATATGGAATTACGCCCATAGAGGAGTCTTACCCTTTGACCCAGAAATTCCAATTCTAGAAGAAATTATATCCAGAAGAGATTATTTAAAAAAAGGGAAAAGTCTCACATGTTCCAAAATATTCATAGCAGTTCTTTTAGTAGTGGCAAAGAACTAGAAATTGAGGGGATACCTATCAATGGGAAAATGACTAAACAAATTATGGTACATGAATACTATGGAATATTACTTTTCTATAAGAAACCATACATGGGGAGGCTGAGTCAAGATGTCAGTGTAAAGGCAGGAATTCCGGGAAAGTTGTTCCCCAAAAACCTCCAAAAGCAGCCAAATTATGACTCTAGCCAAAATTTAGAGGGACATAAAGACTGAGTGATACAATTTCCCAGTCCAAGACAACTTAGAAGTTCCATGGGAAAGGTGTATTTCACTGGGACTGGGGTTGGAAAAAGCCACCATGAATGCAGGGGCAGCCACAGCCGCAGCTACAACTGGAGCTGCAGCTGGGTCGAGTGCCTAGATCCCTGAGAGCACCTAAGTCCCTGGCAGAAGAGGCAGTTTCCAGTACTCCTGGCCCAGGGATCACCAGGAACAGCTTGAAGGGATGGTGAGAGAACTGCTGCACCAGAGTGAGTGCAGAGTGAGCCCAGGCCTCAGAGCAGCCCTCCAGAGAACCTGCAGCAGCAATCAGGGAAGGCAGCCTACACCTCCAAAGCACAGCCCACAGATGGCAAGGGGGTCCGGAAGACTGCAGAGGTCTCTCTGTTCTCCCTGGGGCAGGACTCAGCTGTTTGCCCAAATCCAGGTTGTATTTAGGGCTCCCATACCACCATAGCAGAGCAGGGACTCTCCTTACAGCTCCAGAGCAGAAGGGAAGGCCTGTGGTCATCTACATACCAAATCACAGGCAAGAGGGTATTCAAAGCCTTTCATCAGACCTTGGAGGAATTAAGGTCCCTGTGGGTTGTCCACCTCCCCAAAAAAACCCAAATCCTTGGAAGTGTGGTAAACTAGTCATAGGCTGAGGAAATGAGCAAATAAAAGAAAAAGAAGAATCTGACCATAGAAATTTATTTTAGTCCCATGGAAGATTCAGAAGATGACAAAATTGAAGTGTCTGTATCCAAAACCTCCAAGAGAAATAGAAAATGGACTCGGGATGTGGATGAGCTCAAAAAAAAAGACTTTGAAAGCAATTAAGGAAGGTAGAAGAAAAATTGGGAAGAGAAATGAGAGCATGAAAATTAAATCAGTGACTTGATGAAAGAAATACCAAAAGAAAATAATGAAGAAAATAATATGTTAAAAACTAGTTTAGGCTAAATGGAAAAAGCAACACAAAAGGCAAATAAGGTGAAGAATGCCTTAAAAAGCAGAATTGGCCAGCTGGAAGAGGAGATAAAAAAAAAGTTCTCTGAAGAAAATAACTCCTTCAAATGCAGAATGGAATTAAGGAAGCTGATGGCTTTGAGAGAAATCAAGAAGAAATAAAACTATTCCAAAAAAAAAAAACAAAAATTAGAAGAAAATGTGAAATTCTCATTAGGAAAACAACCAAACCTCAAAAACAGATCCAGAAGAGATAATTTAAAAACTATTGGGCTACTTGACAGTCATGACCAGGAAAAGAGCCTCGACTTCATTTTTCAAGAAATAATACAGCACAATTTCCCTGAGATCCTAGAAGCAGAGGGTAAAATAGAAATTGGGGGAATTCACTGATCACCTCCTGAAAGAGATCCTAAAAGAAAAACTTCCAGGAATATTATAGATAAATCCCAAAACTCCCAAGTCAAAGAGAAAATACTAAAAGCTTCCAGAAACACTTCAATTACCATGGTTCTATAGGCAGGATTACACAGGATGTGCCAGCATCTACATTAAGGGCTTGTGGAGCTTGGAATATGATATTCTGGAAGGCAAAAGATCATGGTTTACAACTGAGAATCGACTACCCAGGAAAACTGAACATCCTCTTTCAGGGGAAAAGATGGATTTTCAATGAAACAGGAGACTTTCAAACTTTCCTATCGAAACGACCAGAGCTGAACAGAACGTTTGGTCTCCAATTACAAGACTCAGGTGAAGCATGGAAAGGGTGAACAAGAAGGACTAAATATAAGGAACTTAATGATGTTGAACTGTTTGTATTCCTGCATGAGAAGAAGATACTGATAACTCATATGAACTTTGTCATTTTTAAGAGCAGTTAGAAGGAGCATATTTAGACAAGGCACAAGAAGAAGCTGAATATAATGGTATAATGTAGGAAAAAGATGGATTCAGTGGGTGATAAAGGAAAGTACTGGGAGGAAGAGAAAGGAGAGGGAGAAGGGGCTAAGATATTTCACATAAGAGTCAAGAAAAAGCTTTTTTTCAATGGGGTGGAATGGGGAAAGGTGAGGGGAAATGAGTGAGCCTTCATTCTCATCAGAAATGTCTCAGAGAAGAAATAACATAAACGCTTAATAGTGTATAGAAATCTATCTTACTCTAGAGGAAAAATGAAAGGAAAGGGATGGGATAGGGGGAATGGGGGAGGGGAAAGGGGGAATAAGTGATGGAAAAGAGGGAAGATCATGGGAGAAGGGTACTCAGATACAAGACACTTTTGGACAGTGACAGGATGAAAGGAGAGAACGAGAGAGAGAATGGTATAAATGAGAGTGGGAAGGAATAGAGTGGAGGGAAATTCAGTTAGTAATAGCAACTGTGGAAAAAATATTGAAGCAACTTCTTTGGTGGATTCATGATATAGAAGGCAATTCATCCCAGAGACAGAGCCATTGGAATCTTAACACAGACTGAAGAACATCTTTTTCCTCTCTCACTATTCTTGAGGTTCCTCAACTTTTTTGGTGGAGAGAGGGGTTTATGTTTATTCTCACAAAAAGTTTACTGTAATAATATAAAATAAATAAACAAAAAATCCTCAAAAATAAAATAAAAAAAGAAACCATATATGGTTGGACTCTAGAAAAGCATGGAATGATTTACAGGATCTCATGTTGAGAGAAGGGAACAGAACCAAGAGAACAATGTACACAATAACAACATTGTGAGATGAACAACCTTGATGGAAGCAGCTCTTGTCAGCAATTCAGAGAGCTAGGACAACTGTATTAGACCAGCTATGAACAATGTTAACCCCATCCAGAGGAAAAAAATCAAAACAAAACACACACACACAAAACAACCCTTCAAAATCTGATGAACACTTTATAAAACTTATCTCTTATGTATCTCTTTCCCATAATCCTAATTCCTCACACCAAAAATAACTAATCTGTAAATGTTAATCAAAAATATGTACAGTGCTAACCTGACTGCAGTTGAGGGAAGGAAGATGGGAAGAGAGGGTGGAAGGAAATTTTGTAGCTTAAAAATATACATATGCATATGGATGGAAATTAATTAAAAAGAGTGTATGGGGAAAACAACATTGATAAGGAGGTGCAATTCTTCATTCACTAATACTGGAAAGAAAGAGGAAGTTAAGACAGAAGTTTTGAAGAAAAAAGAATGAAGATGGTTTTATTATCTCAATCTTCTCAGGGAAATAGAAGAAAAGAGTTGTACAGTTCATGAAAGGAAGAAGAATTTAAATATAATATTCTAACAATAATATTGTGATAGATAATACCTAACCAACCTTAGGTACATAGTAAATACTCTATAAATCTTTGTTTGATTGTGCATTTCCATTAGTAGCTATTAAATGAAACCACTTAGCATATTTTTTTTTTAGATTTTTCAAGGCAATGGGTTTAAGTGGCTTGCCCAAGTCCACACAGCTAGGTAATTATTAAGTATCTGAGGTCGGATTTGAACCCAGGTACTCCTGACTCCAAGGCTGGTTCTCTATTCCCTGCGCCACCTAGCCACCCTCAATTACCATATTTAACAAAATAATTAGCCAGTTATAATAATAAGTCAACAAGACTGTAGTGTCTACTGTGTTATCAGGTACTGTGCTAGTCACTATTTATATAAAGACAGAAGTGAAAAGTCCCTACCTTCAAGAAACTTACATTCTGTCAGAAGAGACAAAATATAAACAAACTATACAAATAAATCTAAGTTAATTTTTGTGGTAGCAGTAGGGTAGATCCCGAAAATCTTGTTATAGAAATTAGTGCTTAAGCTCATTTTTGAAAGAAACCAAAAGCCAGAGGTAGAGGAGAACAAAATGATCATAGGATCATAAATTTAGAACTGGAATGGGTCTAATCCAACCCCCCCCCATTTTATATTTGAAGAGACTGAGGCCTCAGATGTCAAGTGACTTGACGTGATCATACTGGGGGTAAGTGGAAGAAATGGAATCAAGAATATAAAGACACTGAACCAGATCTATAAAAGATCAAGGCACAGACCTCAGGGAGAGAAGTCAAGAAGAAATAGTATACAATGTCCTCCAAATTCAGATTTTCAGAAACTAGTTGGGGTTCTTTTGGGAAGGAGGAGGAGGAGGAGGAAGAAAAAGAGTGGGGTAATTTCATTTTACAATTTCTTCCCACATTATTTTCGACAATATTGTCCTCTTTAACTCAGAATACTAAGAGATATGTTGTATTTTTGTTTTTTTTTTTAATTTTTTTCATTCCTGTCCTGGAACACATTAGATTTTAAGCCTCCAAATAGGAAAATATCTTAGCCAACCAAGTTCTGGGCAGTGTGAGAGAGAAGTCTCTTTGAGAAATGAAGGTTTAAGAGAAGTCCTTCTTTCTATGATGGGACTTTTTGTTTCACATCCCCCACACCTTTCATGTGTGTTTTTGACAGCTGGTGTTGTGCCAGGCATTGACCAGTGAGAGGCATGATTGTTCTAAATTGGAAGCATCAGGCCTAGGGGTGTATTTTTATTGAGGGGTACAGAGGGTGGGAGAGAAATTTGAGGGTGGCAGGGCAGAAATCATCCACAGATGCTGTTCTGTGTCTGTTGGTGGATGTGATTTCGGAATTGTGGTAATTCCCATTTCAGTGACAGTTAATCAAAATTGGAGGGCACCCTGTTTGAAATTACCCACTGTTTCCTTTCCAAACTCAATGCAGACTCCCCACCTATAATTATTAGCATTATTCATCTCCCTCTTTGGGGTGCTGATGACGGGCCATAGAATACATCACCCCAACTGCCACATGAACAAAGATAGCAGAGGACCACATGAACCTCATCCCTCCTACACACTGAGACAACCATGCCTATGTATCCAGCAGAGACTTGAGAGTAACTTAGAATGACAATTTGGAAAGCCTTCTCTCCCCTTTATTTAGAAATGTCTGCAGGTTTCAAACCTAGTCAAACTGGGAGGTGTGAAGACAAACCTTTCTATTATTTCCAGGCAATCCTTTGGAGAGGGATGACTCCAGAGCACAACAGATCAGACTGCTGTCTCTGTATTTCTCTCTCCCTAAGACTTGGCTTTTTTCCCCTCTTCTCGAAAATATAATCTTTTCAAGTAAAATAAAGGAGAGCCAAAGTCAACCAGGGCAATGGAGGAGGCTAGTGAAAAATCTACCTCAGAGTGTTTCAAAGTAAGCACCAGGTGATAACCCCTTCCCTAAAAGTTGAACATCAAAAGCTGTTTTTTCTTCATTTTCTCCAGTGCTGTCAGTGAGGCTCCAATTTCTCTTTCTGAGGAGGGAAAAGAAAAGAGAGAGACTTAAGGGTGTAAGGAGGGAAGGGGCATAGGAGATGGATAAGCATGCTGCCAGAGCTACTGTAGCTTAAAAAAAATCTTCACACATCTAGTTTTACAGCAGTGTTACCTGCCGTGCCTTTTTTTCCCTGAAAGCCCCAAAGAAACATCTCAGAGACCACTGTGCTGTGGTAATAGACAGAACTGACTTTGGAAGATGGATTTCAAAAAAACCAGAGGCTGCTATGTGATATAAAAGTATGCCAAAGATTATTTAAGTGGCCAGTAATACAAACATTATGCTACTAACATTGAACAGTTTATCACATAAATATAATTGTCTTCTTTTAGAAGAATAATAAAAGCTGAATCCATATGTTACATATTATTTAAAATTGTTTTCTGCAAGATGTATTAGTCCCACTGAAGATGCAATTCTTCCACCAGAGGAGAGCAGCCGCCGTTTGATTTTATTACATTGTCATTTGTTTAATTTGTTTGTTCCCAGTCGTAGTTTCACAATTTTTTTTTCATGAACTGCTACCTTTACAGAGAATCGAGTTATAAAAGATAGGTGTTATTTGATTTCATTTTAAATGGGTCAGAAAGGTAGAAGACACATTTATTGATTTAGTCGAATTTTTTAAAAGAATATCTCTGCATCCTGAGTTATAATGTAATGGATATGGGCATGGGGGGGCAGGAGGGAAGAGGAGTAATGAAGCGGACCATACCCCCACAGCACATATTTTGATATTGTTATACTAGATACTAATGTTTCTTAAACTTAAGCTATTCAAATATGTAAACAAAATATGGAGAGACAACAGAGGGTTTTTAAAGAGGGGATACCAGGCATGGATCAGTAGAATATGCACATTTTCTGATTGAGAGAATAATCTAATGATCATAAAATATTAGATGTAGAGCTGGAAAGGACTTTATAAATCATTCAATCTAATTCTGATTTTGCAGGTGAGAAAAGTTACAGATTCAGAATACTGAAATGATTTATCCAAGGTCTCATAGGTCAAAGCAGCAGAGCTAGAATTCAATCCCAAGTCTGTTTCTCTATATAGCATATTTAAACTGGCTTCATTATACATACTATCTACACTCATCTGTAGCCTAAAGTTTACTACTGGATTGGTTAAATACAGATTAAGGGATATTTGTTTCTCCAGGAGTATCTTAACATTTTATTTCCCATTTTCTGCAACTAGGTTTCAAATGATGAATTATCCCAAATGAATATGAAATCCTAGATCATGTTTAAAGAGTGGTTGCTATCTCACATTAACCTATCTACTAATAGATTTTTATATAAAAAATTAAATCTCAATAATTATTTTTCCTTTATCAACTGACCTAGTTTAAGCAAAATACTCACACACAGACACACTCTATAATCTAATTATGAAAAATGATCAAATTATGAAACAAAAGTCTACAAAAACATCTGTATTGTTTTTCTTTCAATCTCCTGTGTTTCTTTCAATTTCCTGTTTGAGTTAGCTCCCCTTTTTCTGGTCTTAGGAAACTTTTTTTAATTTCAAGATGAATTTTTGCCATTCAAGGATGATTCTGCACCATTACCTTGTATCATCATTCTGTCTACTCCAAAAAGGCAAAATTTATTTTAATAGAAAAGACAAGGCATAATTAGAAAAATTAACTTACTTGTAGTACTTCATGAAATTTATATATGATTATAAACTCTATATAAATAATTAGGGATTATCCAGTTTAGAATAATCTATACCATTGTGTCTCTCTATTATTTTAGACAATTGATTGCTGACCATATTTAATTTCCAAATGATTCAAATATGATAAATTTGCCATCTCTTCCCTTTTGACTAAGAGTAGAAACAAGTGATTTTGTAAGGCAATGAATTCCTAGACACTGGAAGTATTCAAGCAGAATTTGATGGAACCTTTGAATGGGATGGTATAGAGAAGACTCCTCTGTTAGATGTGGCAATATATTAGTTGCCCTCAATTGTCATCCTCACTCTGGGATCCTAATGCTACTAAATAGGCTGTTTTAAATTATTTGCTCTATTCATTTTAGTTGGTAAGAAAAAAATCCCAAAGAAAAGAATGGGAGGGTAGGTAGAGTGTGAGAGTAGAAGAAATATTGGGAATTGTCCTCATTCAAAATGATTTAATGCTTTGAATTATCCCTTTACTTCACCTGTCTGAAAGCATTTATTCTACCAAGATAGCTAGGTGATATATTAGATATAGCACCAGACCTGGAGTCTTGAGGACCTGGGTTCAAATCTGACCTCAGACACCTGACACTTACTAGTTGTGTGACCTTGGACAAGTCACTTACCCTAATTGCCTTACATCCAGAGCCATCTCTAGTCATCCTGATTCATATCTGACCATTGGATCCAGATGACTCTGGAGGAGAAAATGAGACTGATGACTTAGCACAACACCCCTCTCACTAAACTCCAATTCATGTGCTTATCATGGTATCACCTTCCTGATGTCATGGTCAACATCAAAATCATATTTATCCTACAAGATTTTTCATTCTTTAATTATCAGATAATCTGGACGTATCTTCTACTTTGGGACATTCTAAGTAATGGAATATGACTCCTTTTATTGCCCAGACCAATGAAGCCTTGAAGAATAAAGGTTCTACTCTTTCTTTACTTATCCTTAGTTATTCTATATTTTCACCTTAATTCAAATATCTCTTGGACAAGAATTCAAGAATTCTCATAATATTCTCCTCTCCAAACTTCTGCCTTTACTGAAGTTTTCTCTATATATAGATAATAAGGTTGACTAGTCCAGGAACAAATCCTATTTATACTCCCAAGGCTAATATCATACCCCATTTCTTCAATCAGTCTATCATCAATAAGAATTTTAAAAAGGTATTATCTTCAAGGCACTGTTTAAGATATTGGGGATACAAATATGAAAGAGATTCAGTCTCTGCCCTAAATGAGTTTACCTTCTTAAAGGGAACACAGTACATTAAATGGAGTAGAGGCTAGGGAAAGGGGCTTCAATCTAAGTATCATAGGGATTATAAATAAAACCATAAGGCAGAAGTCTATTATTCCCTTCCCAGTAGCAATGGTAGTATTGATTTGAATAGTGTTCCCAGAGCAAAAGGTAGAAAGCTGGGAGGGGGTAAGGTGTGCATGCAGCAATAGTACAGATGGAAAGATACCTAAGGTGGATCAGCCCTGGTGTCCTGGTAGACAGCTCAATGGATCATGAAACATGTAGGACAAAATATAGTATGACAATACAAATTTTTTTAAACTCCCCCAGCTGTCAGGACAACTCAGTTCTTAGAAAAAGAAAGCTTTTAAAAAGTGAATTAATTCCTCTAGAAAAGAAGAATGGTCTCCTTAATTTCAATTCAAAAGTTTGCTATTTCTGCTGGTCAAAAGGGAAGTAGCAGTAGAGTAGTTGGTAAAATGCCCACTAGATCTGGTGTCCTGTTGGAATTCAAGATAGGATGGAAGTATCTTCCATTAACTCCTCCAAATAATCCACTCTACAATGATCATTACTTCTTCTCAATAGTCAACAAATATTAATAATTTTAGTAAATCTTTTTATTCACAGCAAACTTATTAAGTACATACTTCCCCATTGAGCTCTGCATTTTGAAAGACACAAGAATAAATAATCAATTTTTACACAGATAGCCCAATTTAAAATACAAGTAGGAGTTCAGAGCCCTTACCCAGAAGATCTGGGAAACTCATTAAATGGCAATCATGTATAGTTACATTGTTTCGCCCTATCCTTTCTTTTGTAAGGAAGGGACCAATTTCTTTTGTTAAGAACAGTTCACATAATACACAAAAGTTATGTGAATATGCATGTACACATACACACATACACGCATGTATGCATATATGCACATGTATGCATATATGCACACAAATACACATGTGCATGTATGTGTGAAAGGAAAGAGAGAATAAATAAAATTCACAATAGTAGAAATAACATCAATAGATATCAGTAGATATATTTCTCTCTAGGTAGATTTAGACTCAATCATTTATAGTTTATACACCACATAATTTTCCTAGAGTATTTTACCTCTCAGCAAAATGATAGATCTCTCTTCCTGTAATTCTAAGCCACTCCAAAGAGATGGCAGCACTCTACACCATAATTTCTATAACTGATAATAGTTTTCTTGGCTTCATGAGTCTTTAGCTATGAAAAATTCTTTTCTTGTTTGGTCCCCTGCCTGCTGATATATAAGTGTATCACCCATAGTTTCACTCTCTTGGCAAGATACACAGTTCTCCCTGTCTTGCCCAGACAAAGGGCATCTGTTCTGATCTCACATCAATGGTAATGGAATCAAGAACACTCCACCCTTCTCATCTCTAAGTCACTTGTAGTCTTTGACATCAAGTTGAGATATAGTGAACAAAAGCTTAAGTAGGCAAGCATTTATTATCAATAAGCATTTATTAACTGCTAACTACATTCTATACATAAGGACACAAAGAAATCCAAGAAGCTAACATTTTAGTGTCCTCTTTTCAGGAATCTGAGCTGTATGTCTCTTATCTCAGTGAACACACCCCATCAATCTACTGGATCGGCCTATTAACCAATTTCTTTCCAGTTGTGTCTTAGTTTCTCAGTATCCTTCTTAGGGATGAAATTAGAAAATATTTGTAAAGCATTTTACAAGCCTTAAAAGTTCTGCATGAATGCTAATTGCTGCTGCTGCTGCTGCTGCTGCTGCTGCTGCTGCTGCTGCTGCTGCTGCTGCTGCTGCTGCTGCTGCTGCTGCTGCTGCTGCTGCTGCTGCTGCTGCTGCTGCTGTTCCTGAAATATGTGGCTTTGTCTATTCAAATTATCAAGACTGGCAGGGCAGGGAAGAAAGAAACCCACAATGGTGGATTCTAGCAATTCATTTGAATTCTCTCCAAAACTCTTCCAAGCACCTTTAAATAATGCCATAAAACAATTCCTAGAAAAGCAGAACCCACAAAAGAACAGGGTGACAACTTCAAGGTCTGTCACACTTAAGTGGGAGTAAAGCACAGTCCAGTGCAAGCCATAAAAGTACAGATCCTGCCCCAGCAAAACAGTAGTAGATTTGGAGATCACTCAGTTCAACGTGAGTGGCAGCATCTGCTTCTGGAGCTCTCAGCCCACAGACTAAAGGGGTGGAACAACTGATCAGAAGGAGATTGCATGTAGTAGCTAGCTGACACACTGGATAGAGCACTAGCCCTGGAGTCAGGAGGACCTGAGTTCAAATCTGACCTCAGACAATTAATACTTGCTTAGCAATATGACCTTGGGCAAGTTACTTAATCCTATTGCCTTGCAAAAATAAAAAAAAGGAAGGAGATTTCAAGTCTCTTTGCTAGCACCAAGGCAGTATTTGTTGCTTTGCCCATACTCAGATCTAAATCATAGACTCGGTGGCAGTCACAGGGCAAGGAAAAACAATAGCACACTGGAGCTTGTGGCCACAGTGAATCAGGAACCCTCATCACCACTCTAGGGCAGAAAAGAGTGCTAGTAGTCACTCATAGACCAGAGAACAGAAAATAACAAATACACCTCTTCTTAGACCATACCACTCTGGAAGAACTAAAAACTTAACAGTTCCCTAGAAAAATCTTTGAAAACAGTTGCACAAAACCCTGAAACCTGGAATAGAATGCCCTCCAGTCTGGAAGCAGAGTCGGACTTTAACATGAAAAGTTAAATAGCAGTCTGGGCAAATGAACAAATAGCAGAAAAAATTTCTAACCATAGAAGTTATTATGGTGACAAGAACAATAAAAACATACATTCAGAAAAAGATAACAAAGTCAAACTTCTACATCCAAAACCTTCAAGAAAATTTTGAATTAGTTTCAGTTCATAGGAGAGATCAAAAAGGATTTTGAAAATAAAGAGTAGAGGAAAACTTGGGAAGAGAATGAGAGTGATACAAGAAAATAATAAAAACAAGTCAACTGCTTGGTAAAGGAGACACACACACACACACACACACACAAAATACTGAAGAAAATAACATTTTACAAAACAGATAAGGTCAAATCATAAAAGTGGTATAGAAAGTCAAAGAATGCCTAAAAAAAGCAGAATCAGTCAAATGGGAAAAAGAGGTGCAAAAATTTACTGAATACAAAACTCCTTAAAAAATAGAATTAGTCAAATGGAAAAGGAAATTCTAAAGCTCACTGAAGAAAATAATTCCTTAAAAATTGGAATTGAACAAACGGAAGCTAATGGCTTTATGAAAAAATAAAAACAAAAAACAAAAAACAAAAGAGTAAAAAAAGTAGGAGACAATATGAAGTATCTGATTAAAAAATAGATTCAGGAGACATAATTTTAAAATTATTGGACTATCAGAAAGCTGAGATCAAAAAAGAACCTAGATATCATTTTTTAAGAAATTATCTCCTAGGGGGCAGATAGGTGGCACAGTGGATAGAGCACTGGCTCTGGAGTCAGGAGTACCTGAGTTCAAATTCGACCTTAAACAATAATTACCTAGCTGTGTGGCCTTGAGCAAGCCACTTAACCCCATTGCCTTGCAAAAAAAAAAAAAATTATCTCCTCATAGTCTAAAACCAGAGGGTAATATAGAAATTGGAATAATACATCAATCACCTTTTGAAACTTCTAAGATTGTAGCCAAAACTCCCAGGTCAAGGAGACAATATTCTAAGCAGACAGAAAGAAACAATTGAATAGTCAGCATAATTTAAGGATAGGAAGACTTGGAAAATGATAACTCAAAGGACCAAGGAGCTAGGATTACAACCAAGAATAATATATCTAGTAAAATCTGAGCATAATCCTTCAAGGGAAAGAAAATGAATATTCAATGAAATAGAGAAGTTTCATGCATTCTTGATGAAAAAGGCCAGAGCTAATTAGAAAATTTGATTTTCAAATACAAAACTCGAGAGAATTATAAAAGAGTAAGTAAGAAAGGGAAATGATAAGGGACTTAATAAGGTTAAACTATTTACATTCCTACATGGGAAGATGATCCTGATAACTCATAAGAACTTTCTCTTTATTAGAGCCATTAGAAGCAGCATTTATAGATAAGAAGATACAGTGTGAGTTGAAAATGAAGGGATATCTTAAAAAATAAAATTAGAAGTTGAGAGGAATGACTTAGGAGAAAGGGAAAGGGAGAGATAGAATGGGATAAATTATCTCACACAAAAGTGAAGAAAAAGATTTTAAAGTAGAGGGCAAGAAGGCTGAGTGAATCTTATTCTCTTCTAAACTGGCTCAAAGATGGAATAAAAACACACTCACTTGTATATAGAAATCTATCTTGACCTTCAGGAAAATAGAAGGGGGAAAAGAATAAGAGAAGGGGAAGGAGGAATAGAAGGGAGGGAAGATTAGGGAAGGGGCTAGTCAGAAGCAAAGCACTTTTGAGGAGGGACAAGGTAAAAAGATAGAGAAAAGAGAATAAATAGGGATGAAAGAAATAGGATGGTGAGAAATACAGTTAGCAATAGCAATTTTGAAAAAAATTGAAATTTTATGATAAAGACCTAATTTCTCAAACATATAAAAAACCAAGTCAAATTTATAAAAAAAGTAATTATTCAATTTATAAATGATAAAAAATATGTACGTTTATTGAGGAAGTAATCAATCTGTATATAGCCTCAAAGAGAAAATAATCTAAATAACTATTGATTAGAGAAATGAAAATTAAAACAATTTTGTGGTACTACCTCATACCCTTTAGATTGACTATTAGGACAGACAAGAAAGGTGACAAATATTGAAGGTAATGTGGGTAAAATAAGATTTGAATGAATTGTTGGTAGAATTATGAACTGATTCAACTATTCCATAGAGCAATTTGGAACTATACCAAAAAGATTATAAAACCCTACATAGTCAGGGGCATCTAGGTGGCATGGTGGATAGAGCCATTGGCCTTGAAGTCAGGAGTCCCTGAGTTCAAATCCAACTTCAGACACTTAAAAATTACCTAGCTGTGTGACCTTGGGCAAGTCACTTAACCCCACTGCCTTACAAAAACCAAAATAACAAAAATCATACATACTCTTTGACCTAGCAATGCCACTACCAGGTCTGCATCCCAAAAGATAAACACACAAAAAAGGAAAAGGACGAGTATATGCAAAAGCATTTTAGCAGCTCTTTTCTGATAGCAAAGAATTAGATATTTAGAGCATGCCCTTCAATTAGGGAATGGCTGAAAAAAATTGTGGTATGTTAACATGATGGAATACTATTGTGCTGTTAGAAATGATGGGATGCTCTCAGGAAAAAAACCTGAAAAGGCTTATATGAGCTGATGCAAAGTAAAATATATTGTACAAAGTAACAGCAATATTGTAAAATGATCTGCTGTGAATGACTTAACTATTCTCAGCAATACAATGATCCAAGACAACACTAAAGGACTTTGATGAAAAATGCTATTCTTTCCTAGGAGGGAAAACTAGTGTTGTCTGAATTTATTTTTCTTTGAGAGTTTTTTGGGGGTCTATGTTTTCTTTCACAACATGACCAATATGGAAATGTTTAGCATGACTATACATGTATAATCTATATCTAATTACTTGCCTTGGAACTCAAAGTTTTGAAAAGAAACATTTTAGCAAACATTAAAAAATTATTTTTACTTTGTAACTGGGGGGGGGGGGATACTAAATAAATTCAAAGAAATTCACCAAGGCTGAAGTCATAGAATTGGACAGGGAAAGTAGATTAGTTTTTCAGAAATTCAAAGCACTAAAAGTAAAGGACAGGAAGGATGGAGAGAAGGGAAAGAAGAAAGGAGGGTCATTCTTGTTACTAAATATAATTCCTTTCCTCATTGAAAATATAAATCTAATGCAGTGCTACAAGTAGAGTAAAATATGTAAGGGAATCAGGAATAAAGGATGATGTTGAGAAAATTTACCCCATTCCACCTTTCCCTTTCCTTTTCTACCAGGTCATTCCTCTCAATCATTAATTTTATTTTTTTTTAGATATCCCTTCATATTCAACTCATACTGTACCCTCTTATCTATCAGTCTCCTCATCCCCACCTAAAATGAGTGATTAGACTCCTAAAAGCAAGTTCTCAATCATAAAATTAAAAAGTATAAAAAAGTTCATGTTGCACTGCTGGATAGACTGAAGAAAGTTTGTAATTGTCATTAAAATATAAATCTAAATGAGAACCAGTTATTTCAAGACTGGAGCCTGTAGTGTCCCTTAGTAGATCCCTTAAGATAGTGGTTGGAGGTATGAAGAGGGATAAAAAAGACCTTTGCTTTGACTTCGATCTAAATCTCTCCTCTCACTCTACATTGGCTAGAGGAGGACCTTCGAACATTAGAAGTCAGGACAGACTTCTTATTTTTCCATCAATGTCATAGTGGCATCCCTAGAACAACTAGTGGCATTGTCTTTTATTGGGAGCCAAAGCCAGACTGAATATAGACTCATTAGAAATCTATACCATGCCTATATGAACCTGAGGCTCCTATCAAGGAAAAAATAAAGGATTTCCATTAATTAAGACTTTTTTAAGTGAAAGAAGGGATGCTTTGAACTAAATGTTATTACTGACCATCTTCAGGTCCTGAATGTCAGAGTTCAATCTGAAATTTTGGTGATAGGCAATAGGAAGAAATTGAGAAGAGAAGTAGAAAACTGACAAGACCAAAGAACAATAAAACTGTTCATACCCTTTAACCCTGCAGTTCCAATTCTAGGTCTATATCCAAAAGAAATTATAAAAAATGGGGAAAGACCTGCATGTTCCAAAACACTCTGGCAAAGAATTGAAAATTGAGGGGATGCCTATCAATTGGTGAATGACCAAACAAGTTATGGTACATGAACACTATGGAATACTATTGTTCTATAAGAAACCATAAATGGTTGTACTCTAGAGAGGCATGGAATGACTTATGGGAGCAAAGGGAGTAGGACCAAGAGAATGATGGACACATCAACAACAACATTATGAGATGAATAGCCTTGATGGAAGCGACTTCTCTTGCCAGTCCAGAGAGCTAGGACAACTGTATTTGACTGGTTATGGTCTTTATTTATCCCCAGCCAGAGGAAGAAAAACAAAACAAAACAAAACACACAGAAAAGAAAAAGCAACCTTTCCAAATCTGATGAACACTTTACTAGAATCATCTCTTATTTATCTCTTTCCCTTAATCCTAATTCATCATGCCAAAAATTACTAATTTGTAAACGTTTATCAAAATATGTTTGTAAAATGCTAACCTGTTTCCTGCTGAGGGGAGGAGGGGTAGAAAGGGAGGGTGGAGGGAAATTTTATAACCTGGAAATAATGCATGTGCATATGAATGAAAATAAATAAATAAATTTAAAAAAAGAAAACTTACAAGATCAAAATTTGTACATTACAAAGATGAAATCTGGTAGTCATATGAAAATGGCTTAGAGAAACTAAAGACTAGAGTAAGAAAAAAGCAGAAAGCTGTTGCAATGATATAGACAAGTATTAATAATAGGACAAGTAGTGAGTGAAATTAATGTAGTAGGTAATGAGTGAGATTACAAGAAAATGAATGAAAATATTGTGAGAATTGGACATATTAAATTTGAGGTACCAAAAGAACAGTGATATTCTGTAGAGAATTGGAAGTGTAGGTTTGGAGCTCAGAGGAAAGATTAGTGCCTGAGGTATAAATCTGATGGTCTTCTACTTAGAGGTGAAATTTTAAAACTTGAGAATAAATGAGACTGATTTGGGAAACATTTTTTTCTAACTCTAAGTATCAGATGGGGGTCTAGCTGATTAAATCAAGTTTCCCACCCCATCTAAAGAAAACAATAAAATGCAATGCTTTGGATGCTTCCATCTAGATACCTAGATCTTTCCAAACTTCTAGTCCAGTCAAGGCCAGAGTGAAAGAGACCAAGACTGAAGTTAAGGAGGTTTACTTCTCTCCTAAAGCAATTCCTCTCAGAAACAGTTCTGCCACCAGATGTTTACTATAGCACAAGTCTCAATCAGTTCCAACTACCTTGATATTTCATAGATAACCCCCAGGAGGTGACTAAATTTCTTCAAACAATGCAAATACTCTTCCTATACACCATCACTTCCAGTTCATCCAATGGCTCGTCAGAGACATCTAAATTGAGCTTTATACATTTAATTGGAATGTCTTTGATTGGATTGGATTTGATTGAGCATGGGTTCCTACCTGATTAAGGTACCAAAGCATTTTTTCAATTACTTTACATTAAGTAGGTAATCTGATGGATTTATTCAGTTAGACCCCCCACTCTTACACTAGTTTTTCTTTACTATTCCCTTTCTAGACTCTTTCTGCCACAAATAATTCTATTAAATTTTGTCTCTCCTTTTCCTCCTACTTCCTTTCTTTGCATAGTCTTCCCAATGTAGTTTCAGTCATTCTCAACATCCATTTAAACTATTAAATCCACCTCTGACTTTCCTATGTGTAGAAGAGGGTCTACAAAGTAATGTGATTTTTAAAGCAAATATACCATAATGTTCCAATTATAAGTTATATCTTGCAGCAAACTACAATGGAAAGATAAATATTCTTAAAGTGAGAAGGTCAGTTTTCTGGTCTTAGTCCTGACATTTATTAGTTTTGTGACCATAGAAAAGGTTTGACATCTCTAAGCCCCACTTTGAAAGGGGATAGTTCTTATGCTTTTTTTCATGATTGTGGCATGGAAAATAATTTGTAAGCCTTTTAGAATTTTACAAATTTGAATTGTTGTTATTCAATTACCAATGATACTATCAGCTACTTATTTGTTGTGTTCACAACACAACAAATTGGAAGTCCCACACTCACTCTAGCAAACATATGTTCTCAACACAAGAGTGAGTTTTAGGGAAATATCAAGTTCTCTATAGTTCTCTGACAGAGGGACCTCTCAATCCTCTAACTCCTCTTATCTCTGGGTTTTCAAACATGCTCCATAAATCTAGGGAGAGTGGTCATTATAAATTTATTCCATCATAATAGTTCTGATTCCTCACCCCTTGGAAACTACCTCCATAATATAGCAATGCTATGTAGACATGTGACTAGCAGAATAGAGTCAAGCTGAACAAATTCAATTTTATTTTATTTGTAAGTATAATCAAAAGGAATACGATTGAAAATGCACTTAAACAACCACTATATGGCTGGGTATCCAGAGCTTGTTTTGGGCCCAGACTACTCATATCCAAATTCAGAAATTTAAGGACATTGTTCAAAATGTCTAAAGTCCACCAGTCAATTTCCAGTCTCTAGAAGTAAACAAATTAATGCATTTAATCTTTCAAAATGCTTCCAAAAACTAATTCATTTCCTATAAGAGGGTTATAATCAAGTTAGCAGAAAAGTCAGAGGAGGGGCCGGAGAGGGGATAACTTTTTGAGTCACTTCTATCACAGCAAGAAAGTTCTAATTCTCAGTCCAACTGCTTCTTAGCATGCTTCTCATCAGATCGGTTTTTTAAAGTTTCAGTTGTTCTT
This sequence comes from Macrotis lagotis, assembly GCF_037893015.1. Lineage (NCBI taxonomy): Eukaryota > Metazoa > Chordata > Mammalia > Peramelemorphia > Peramelidae > Macrotis > Macrotis lagotis. The sequence goes on from NC_133658.1 coordinate 633,510,673, forward strand.
TCTGTCTTATTCATTAATAATTGAGCAGCTAAAGGCAGGAGAGATGTGAAGTGAGATTTATCTGATTGCTTTTCCTGGGTCATGACTTCATAAACTCCCCTGTCTGTCTTCTTCTCTAAAAGTTCAGTGTTGAGCTAGAACACCTTCTACTTCACTTCTGGTGGAGCCATTTTGGATATTATTTGCCTCATCATTTTTATGGGGCAGTCTCATCTCTCATCAAGTAGGGTTATAGATAAATAATTGATTGATTGTTGTCCTACATTCTTGAAGAAGACTAAATATCATCATTATTGGAGCATATATGTGTGTAGGTATGTATGAATGCATGTGTCTATATATTATGTACATGTGCATATATTATTTATATTTCTGTGAGCATATATGCATACACATGATTAATCATTAAGCATTTAATAAATTTTATTTTTCTGAGCTGCTAGCTTCTTGAAAGTAATAATTTCTTTTTATAATATTTAATAACTCCCTGCAGCAACTAGTCTAATACATTGTCCAAAGTAGTTGCCTCCTGATAATGATATCATGAGTAGATTAAAGGATTTCATTGCAACAAAAGACTTTGGCATGCATTATAGTTTTGTGAGCCCCGCAAGAAAATCAAAAAAGTGAATAATACAAAGATGATTGTCTTTATTATAGAGATGAGAACATGGAAGAAATGGCACTTATCTAAGGTCTAGTAGTTAATAAAAATACAAAGTTAAACTTGAGTCCAGGTCTTCTGATTCTGAGTCCAGTGGTCTTTCTCTTTACAATACAACTTCCTTAAGGCAAAAGGGTATGGGGAAAGAAACAACACTTCTGGAGTCAATCTCAACTCTGATGTTTACTAAGCATGGGTCAAGTTCCTTAATCTCTATGATGTTCAGTTTCCTTATAAAATAGAAAGCTCCCAAATCTAGACTGAAATCCCATTCAAATGTTTGCCTTACTAATTCTCTGTAGATGAGCACATATATCTTCTTTTAAGTTAGTGAATATTATTATGTCATTGTTGACTTTAAAAATTTTTTAGAAAATACTAACTTTTTTTCATCTAACTCCTAATAGAGATATCTACTGATCTACTGATCATGCTTTTACTTATGTTCTATTCAGGCATTGGTTCATGTAAACAAAGAATGTAGTCTACAAGGAATGTCTGAGGCCATTATACACTGTCAGAACCAGAAAATTCTTCAGATGAATCTGTTCTGTTCACCAGCATACATTTGACTCTCTACATCTTTCTTACTAGATGTAAACACATGTACTTTAAAAACTCCTCAAGCTACTAATCCTCTACTCTTTACTTCATTCTCTTTCTGTAAGATGCATTTCTCCACTTTCTTTGACCTTCCATCTCACAGGGGCATCTCATATACTCAAACCATTTCATGCCCAACTCTAAATCATGGCCATCAATATATGTCACTTTTATGAACAAAGCAATACTATTCTGCTTGTGGCATCATGATCAAATGTCTGAAACTGTAAATTTGACAAGGATTAGTTCCTCAGGAATCTTTTTTTCAATTTTACTTGCCTAGTTTAAAAGTGCCAATTCCTCTAGTTCTCACTTTAGTATCTTGTAGTAGTCTTCTGTTTCCGAAATTCAAGATCCATATTTATTATAATACCCCAAGATCATTTTCTCTAATGTATAGTTTTAATTGTGACAGTCTTTAATTTTAGGTAGTTGGGCTTGTTGGATTTTTTAAACTTCTGTAACAGGCTATCAAAAAATTAGTCCCTTTCTTAAAAACTAGACCCTGATAAATTTAAGAAACAAAAAATTGCAAAACTTAGTGAAATAAGACTTCCTACAGGTAATTATATAGCTTTTTCTTAACTTCAAAGCTTAGTAAGTGGTAACATTATCACTTGGGTACATCTTTAGTCAAATTATGCCTTTTTTCCCATTCTGTATCTGGTTTTATTTAACTGGGGAAAGGGAATAGAATACCTTTTTTTTAAGATTTTAGCTATTCTTAGTTGACTATTTGGCTTTAGTTGTGTCATTCTATAAGGAATCTTGACAAGTTAAATTTATCCACACAGAGACCTGTTGTTAGAGACCTGTGAGACTACTATAATTTCCTTCCCATTAGTTTCAATGAATTCCATGCACAAGAAAAGAGAAAATGGGCAGTAGAGGCTGAGTTCCTATGTTTTCTATTGTGCAGGTATATTGAGCAGGAAGATATAGTCCAGGTTTCATTACATTATTCCTCTGCTGCACATTAGCCTTAATCCTCCTTTGAGCAAATACAGGCTAGAGCAACTATGCCAAAAATTAGAGCCTTAACCCTTTGAGTACAATAGAACTATGACTGAGAGCTTTTCATTTCTTACTTACACACAAACACAAATCTGTGAAATGGTTAATATATGTGTATATAATTTTGTGTATGTATAGGTGTCATTTCTGTAATGGCCAATGTAGACCAGAAGATTTGAGCTGTAGCCAACATATATTTAAGCATCATTTTAACCATCTGGACTCTTTTGGAGTAAGAACCATTTCAGTGGGGACTGCTTTTTGGTCACAAAGATGATTTTGGTTTCCCCTCCTATTTTTATTTCAATTATACCTATTGTTCAAAGTTTCAGAAAATGGCAGATTTATATAAATGTGTTTGCTTTATCTTTAGGTTTCGTAGAGTAGTGTTTCTTTAAAAAAGAATAAGATTTATTTCTGTCTATATGACGCTGTGTGTGTGTGTGTGTGTCTGTCTGTCTGTCTGTCTGCACCAAAGAACACTGTGAGGGTTCCAAGGTCTTGCCTTATTGAATGACATGGCAATGGTTTAGGGAGATACCACAGAACATCTACCTTATTTTAAAGCACAGACTATGTGCTATCTTCTAAACCAAATTCTTTTCTGATCCTTCCAGTTATTAGCCCTCTCTCTCCCCTCTTGGAACTATTTTCAATTATGCTGCATAAATACTGTATTCATTCATTTGTCTTATTTTGTAGCAATCTAGTAGAATGTAAGTTCCTTTGGGGCAGAGATTGCTTTGTTTTTCCTCTTTGTATCCTCAGTGCTTAGCCCTGTTTTATACATAGTAGGTGTTTAATAAATGTTTATTAAATAAATTAAATTCATTGAAGTAATTCAAGCCTGAAGATATTGTTTTCAGTAGATTTTCAAAGATATTTGCACCTGCTGACTGCAAATAAATCACTGGGTCAACTAATGCACAAGTTTGGGGCCTTTGACTATTTATTACCTTCAGCAAAATGGTTATTATGACAATGGCTGCTAAATTAGATTGATTCTCTTCAATGAGTTCTACAAACTTTCTTTAATTGCCTAATATGAACCAAACTTGGTTCTTGGCACTTGGTATTTAGAGAAGAAAACCAAGAACCAAAATTATCCTTGCAAATACTTTATATCTGACTAGGAGATGCCCCGGAAGATATGTATCAGTTAAGTAAAAGCAAAATGATGCAAAGCAATTTCAAGCAGGAATTAACAACTAATAAGGATCAGAAAAACATTGAACTCTATTTTAAAGGAAGTTAAACAGTGTCTTCCAGGGAAAGAAGACTCCTATATGCAAAGTTATAGGGGTTGGAAATGGAATGTCATATAAGACAAATAATTAGCAAGCAATTTGGACTAAGTTAAGTATAGTAAAGACTCTAATATGAAGTAAGATGGGGTAAGTAGCTGGAGCCAGATTATAGAGAAGAGCTTTAGTCACTCAGTAAAAATATATTGTGTGGACTAAGCACTATACTAGACGTATAAACAAATAAAGAAAAGCAAAAGACTTCCCCTAAACTCAAAAGAGCTCAAATAATAATGGAAGAGACAACATGCAAAAAGCTAATATGAAAAATATAAATTCAGGATAGATTGGAGGTACTCAACATAAAAGACATGGCACTTCCTATAGAAGGGTAACATGGAAGGCAGATGAAGAAGGAGAGCATTTACTATGAAATATGGCAATATTAGCCTAGGAGAAATAGGAAGCCATAGGAATAGTCTTTTGAGTCAAGGATTAATTATTCAGAGAGCTAACCAAACCTTCATCATTAACAAATACATCATCAATCAGAATGATCATCTAGACATAGCCTAGAACTGGATAGTTTAGGTTTCTTTTGTATGTGGTTGAGAAAAGAAACACAATTTCTACAAAGTAAGACACTTCAGAGGAAGCAGCAGGTCTGTGTTATGTTTCATGACAAAGGAAGCAGCAAGTATATTTTTCAAAGAATACACTTGGAGTAGATTTATATTCATGTGCAAGAATGTAAACTTCACTTTATTTGATGTTAAAACAAAAGATTTTAAAATTATTATTATTTAATTTACTTTATTATTATGTTTGCATAATTCAGTACCAGTGATTATTTCGTGATCATAAGGTCAGCTAATTTTCACCACATGTGCTAGTTCTTCCATAATTCCCTGTTAATTAGGTTTCCTAGCTGACTGAGTCATACTGAACTTACTTCCAGGATTTCATTCTATATGATACTACCTCTACCCCAGCAGATCTCAAGTTCTCTAGATGTTAAATGTACTTGATAAATATCACGGGGAGGAGATAATAGAAGATCAATGATTGATGATTGATTTTATTGGAATTTCTCTTCATAATTAACTAGTCTGCTTTTCAAATGATAGTCTTAATTGAAATAATATTCTATTCAGAATCTGGAACTTTTTTAAAATTATATTTCAGTGAAATTGGGTTCCTTTTTATTCTTATATATATTATTTTATGAATTCAATAGCCTTATTCAAAGTATCCATAAGTTTCACCAGATAGCTAAAAGGATTTACCAAAAAAAAGGTAAAGAATTCTAGTTTTTGTCTCTTTTTGTATCCCTAGTATTTAACACAGAGTAGGCACTTAGTAAATGTTGGTTGATTAATTAAATGGTCCCTATTCTAAACCTTTTCAGCATAGTAGGATCTTCTAAATCTTACGATCCAATGATATAGCCTTCAAGATGTTAATTTCACACCAGAATAGAGCACCAGAATGGTTATTATTTGCAGCACTCCAGTGACTAATTGAACAATGAGAGATAGAATTTAAGGGGGTATGTCCCAAGTCCTTCATTAGACTTTTATGAATATGCCATTCAACTGGGGGAGGAAGATTCTTTGGACTTTGAATGGACATAATTAATCAATAAGTATTTATAGTATTTAGAACTCTAACTAGACTAGATGCAAAGGCAGAAAGAAATGTCCTTAAAAAATTAAAATCAAATTGGGAAAATGACATATATATATATATATATATATATATATATATATATATATATACATACATATATATGTATATATATATGTGTGTGTGTATATAAACATATTATATATATATATATATATATATATACATATATATGGAAAAATGTGATTACAAAAGTAAATCAATGAGAGGCAGGCTGGTTTGATGGAATGAACAGTGAATGTGTTCTAAATCCAAAGGCTTATACTAACTGGTTTTGTGACCTTGGACAAGTTTCATCTCTTCTGTGAGACTGTTTTTTCTTATACAAGATAGTAGGCTAAGTGATTTCCATGGTCTCTTCCTCCTGTGACCCTCTGTAATACAATATGCCAATAAACACAGAAAAAAATGCTATCCACATACAATATAAAAGGGCTGCGCAGATAAATGATAAAAAAAAATAATCATAAGACCTTAGATTTTGAGTTTGAAAGGCATGTTTAATTGTAGTGCAAGATTAGGCCTTGTTCAAAAATCTTTGCTTTCACAAAAGTGATGGTTAACATAATTGGTGACAACCTGGTAAAAAGGAAACTTTAGGAGGTAAATAGATATTCCTATAAAATTTATTTTACTTGCTGCTGGATATATTCTTTATCATTAAATAAAAGATGCATGCCTGTGCTATACAATCTTTATAAGAAATCTAATATCATTTCATTTAAAATACTATGTGTTAAAATAAAAGCAAAATGTGTGGTTACAAGGCAAATTTAAATATATATGCATATGTAGCATGTAGACATGTACATATATAGTATATGTACATGTAAATATATTAGTCCCATCATTAAAAGAAAAAAATAACAGAGCCTTTAAGGTTTCCATTATCCATTATCCATTATGTCAGGTAGCAAATATCTTCTCAATGTAACTCCAGACATTAAATCTGTCGAGAGGAATGCTGTAAAATAAATGTCTGGGATACCTTCATAAACAAAAATCTTATTTCCATAATTCATACAGCTGGCTGGCATTTATTGGCACGTCAGGTGCAATGGGGACATTTCAGGAACATTAACATGTACAGCGTCATTTGTCAACAAAGCAACAATGTAAGCAAATCGTTCAGAACTCATACAGATTTACAGCTTTCTCTGCCAGCTGCTAATTACGGTGTGCTCTGCCTATTTGGTATGGTCTTTTTTATTGGAAAATGACAAAGGGGTTATAGTATCTCAGTTTGGAATATAGATGTGGCTTTTAGTAATAATATGAGTGGTAATATGACCATGTAGCTAGGAGTTGTGATCCAGTTTCACTGGTCTCATAATTGATCTGCTTTGATTGATGAAGGACAAAGAAAAATTCACAGCATATTTAGTTACTGATGTAAGTTACCTCTGCAAACAAAGGAATAATAATAATTATAATAATAATAAAAAGAAAATCAAAGACCTTAGAAAAAAAGCTGCCTTTATTTTTCCCCCTATGGAACATGGCAGATAATATTTACCTCTCAAAGCAAATGTGATGTGTTGATTGCTGATGGAGGAAATGTTTCAAGAGGTTGCAGAATTTTTAGTTGTATTTTGAACAGCTAGCTTTCCTCTATGAATAAGTTTAAATATTATTAAGGTTATGACATGAAGTGACAAATGTCAACAATGTCAAACTTAACCTCGATAATAGTTCCCCCTGCTTATGTTGTTCATTTTGAAGAAAGGACATGACCGTGCCAGCAAATGATGACATGTCAACTTTGTCTGAAAATTTTCTGAATTGTGTCAGGTTGTATTATTATCAAAGAGCAAAGTGCAGGATATCCCTGCCTTGCTATGAATGATGTCAATTCATACATTTACCTTTTCGTCTAGCAACATTTAAAGAACTCAATTGGATAAGTACCTAATCAGACTGTCTTACAGTTTGCCCAAATCTTATTAAAAGTCATTAAATCCCAGAGTGGACATGTTAGACATTCACCAAATCAATTCCTGTCAAAGCAGTTTGACTTGACCAGATAGTAAGGTATTTTCTGAGACATTCTGGTATCTCCACTGAAGTTCTCCAAATAAAAAAAAAAAATAGAGAGAGATTTCCTTGGAATATCTGAGAAAAGAAAGAGGAATAGCATTCATAAATCCCAAACTTTATCTCCCTTAAGTTTGTCTATTTCTCTAATCAGTCTATAGAACAGGGCTGATAGGAAGGTTATTGTGTTCTCTTCGTTGCCAGTCTCTTTCTGGCACCTGAGGTATCTGTACTCTTCCAGTCTTCCTAGGACCATTTATTTAAGAATACATACCTCTAAATTTTTTGCTGTTGTGTTTTATTGAAGTTTTTGTTTTATTTTGTTTTTATATCATAGCTATTCCTAGATAGTGGATTATCCCAGTAACAACCTGCCTCAATCTGACCCTTAGAATTGTGCTCTTTCCTATCATGAGGAAAAGTAGTTAATAGAAACTATGGAAAATGGGATCATATCTAGAAGTTTATACAGCACTATGTTCCCACAATACCCTGACTCTGCCTAAAAGAGGGAATACTATTTCAGTTTCTGTTATCTCAGACTAAGGTGAGCTATTATAAGTGTACAGAATTTGGACTGAAACATCTTTTTCATAGTTCCTTTATTCAGTTTCTTTTTCTAATATTTATTCTTTAAGATCTATGTTTCTTATATTGTTCATTTGAATTCACAATGTTTTTGAGAATATCTACTTCCTATGTTTGTTTTTTTACCAGTTTTACTGACAGGTAATTGTGTATACTAATTCCTGACAATTTTTTTATTTCCTGATCATTGTGAATTCATTTTATTCATGTTTTATTTTATTTGAATGTTTCTCTTTTTTTGAGAAGGTTGTTTAATGGTTTTTTTATTTACTTTTAAAAACTAATTTTATCAATTATATGTTATTTTCAAGTTTCGCTATTTCTCTAATTTTCAAGGTTCCTTATTTTGTCATTGTTTGGGGTTTTAATTTGTTGTTTATTTTCTAATCTTTTACTTGCATAATAATTTTATCAAAGAATTATTTTATCCAATTATAAATTTTCAGAAATATAAAATTTTCTCTGAAGACTATTTTACATTCCACAAATTTTGATATGCGTGCTTATTGCTATCATTCTCTTTAATCTAGTTGCTTATTATTTCTATGATTTGTTTATTGGCAGAGTCAATTATAAGTTCATCATTTAATTGTCATTTAGATCTCTACCTTTTATTTTTATTTCCACTCTCTATCACTAATATTTTTGTGTAATGTCTCTAAAGAGACATTTTAATATTTGCATGTGACTCCAATTTTATGAGGATAATATGAAATACAGGGAAATGTGTATATTCTTTAATATTATTTATCAGAAATTGGAAATTCATAGAGTAGATTATACTTGGGTCACAAATTTAAACTTTTAGGGCAGCTAGGTGGCGTAGTGGATAAAGCACCGGCCTTGGAGTCAGGAGTACCTGGGTTCAAATCCTGTCTCACACACTTAATAATTACCTAGCTGGGTGGCCTTGGGCAAGCCACTTAAACCCATTTGCCTTGCAAAAAAAAAACCTAAAAAAAAAGTCACACTTAGTCTCACTTGTTTACTTTGCTTACCTTCAGTAAGGTAAAGTTCTCTCCCACCTCATCTTTGTTCCTGAGGTCATTAAGTTATCATGTATTGTTCTTATTCTCTTTGTCTGTCTCTGACTCTGACTCTATCCTTTCAGAGACAAAGAGCTCAGTTTTTAAAATCTGGCTAATGATCTTTGAGATAGATGCTCTTTAAGAAGTCCAATAATATCTCAGAATATTCAAAAATGTGTTTTAAAAGTTACTAAGGTCTTTTGAAAACAATTAGCTTTCTTTAAGCAGTCACCAAGCCAGAAAGAAAATTTTGGACTGCTGATATGCTCATGTTAAGCACTTCCCAAATGAGCAGCTCAACAAAGGCTCTATAGTATTTCTATTTAAAATGTTGTCCATGATCTCATGTTCAACCAAAACAGATGTGGAATAGGTCAGCATTTTATCACTTTATTATCATTAAAAGCTTATTTCTACAATATCAGATCCATAGAAATTCCCTGAAAATCTTCAAGACTTCTGGTAACTTGGATTGTAGAAAGGATGGAAACAATCTGTAATTTGTCTAGTAAGAGTGGTGAATCTTCTTTTAACAGCTCTCAAAGACTTAAGTTTTGTTTAACAAAAGGTCTAGTATATATACTCTCAGCAAACAATACAAATTTTTATTTGTTATAGGAACTGAAATATTACATGTACAATTCTAGAATAAATGTAACCATTTAAAATTGTAATAAATTTGTTTTCAAAAAACACCTTGGTTAAAAAAAGTTAAAAAATAAAATAAACCACTTTGGTGCATGAAGATATTCAATTTATTTCTTAATCTTTCCTACTTAATTGAATCTATGTATTTTTCTTCTGTTTGATGTATGCCTAGTTTATACACTACTCATCTCTGAGTCCTTCTGAAGAAATGACTCAACTGCTTCCCCTTCTAAGTTCGTTATTTCATTAATTATTAGGCTCAGCTTTACAGCATAGGCTATACAAACCAATCTTTGTTTTACAGAATAAAAAAATTCCATTTTTGAATATTTTTCCTTGAAAAGAAAGGGAAATTTTTTTTTGTCCTTTACTGACTACAGTATTGGTTCTTTGAAATTTGATTACTGTTTCTGGGAAAGTTAAACTTTGAATTGCTTTTGGTCGGCAGTCTATGGATCCTTTTCAATCTACATTTTGTTCTCTGCTTCCAATATCACTGGGCAATTTTCTTCTGTTATTTCCTGAATTATGATACTAAAATATTTTTCCAATGCATTTTAATGAAAAACTATACTTTTTAGATAGTCACTTATATTCTATCTTCAACTAACTCATTTGCAAATCTCTTATGTAGTCTTCCAAAGTTGTCTTTTGCCTTTGTCCTTCCTCTATCTGTAGTTTCTCTCTCTCTCTCTCTCTCTCTCTCTCTCTCTCTCTCTCTCTCTCTCACACACACACACACACACACACACACACACACACACACACACACACACACACACACACACAAACACACTTTCAACATTTAGTTATCATTTATTTCTAAATTACTTACTTTTTAGTGCTATTAGAGATTTATTTTCCCCTCAACCCTCTTTCTCTACCCCTCATACTTCCATGGGTGGAAGGAGGCATAGATCTTTGGTGGTGGGGGGGAATAATGGACATAATCAATAGGGAAGATTGTTCTATAATTTGAGATTAAGAGCTCCATTCAAAGGTGGAATGGTAAATGTTTAGCAACCAGTTCTCTGGGGAAAAATATCTATACACACACACACACACACACACACACACACACACACACACACACACACACACACATACTTTTATGTTTTCTCACATTATTATCACTTTCTTAAGTCCAGATGATTAACAGAAGCAATAAATCAAACTCTTTTGCTGTGTTTGCTGATTTCTAAGACACATTACCTGTGGTCCTCTGATTTTACAATATCCTTCCTCTAAAATCATTTCCTTTTCTCTCAAATTTTTATACCCTCAAGGCCTCAAGATTTCTTCCACATTATTGGGAAGTACTCTCAAGAAACTTTGACTCTTGAAGACTCTAAGATCACATTTAAAAAAGCTGTTCTTAAATAACCAAACTTCTCCCCATAAGTAAGCTGTTTTGAGGTTACCATTCCTGTCCACACTCCCTGGCTCAGTGAGATTTCTCTATGGATATTTCAAAGTATCTCCTACCCTGACCACACACAAGGACACTCTACTTCTTTTTCTCCCTCAGTGAAAAATCCCCCAATGATTAATCCATTCCTACTTTCCAGGGTAGGGAAAACAGCCCATCCACAAATTCTCTCAAGACCTAACCAGTCTTCTCTCATATTCACTAAACTATTTCTCCTCTCTTTCTGACCAAGGAGAATTTCTCTGTACTTTCCCTGTCAAAAAAAATTGATTTACTGATGAGAAAATAAGGATTTTTATTCTAGAGGTACTCATTTATATTCTCCTGCACTCTTTCTGTTTCTTTTATAAAAAAAAATTTTCCCTTCAGTCTTTTCATCTTAGATAATTTTGTTCAAAGATTCTCTTTGTTACTTCAGCATCATTCAATGTAAAAAGCATTTAAAAGAGAAAATATAAAAAAAACAAAATTCATAAATTCATAGCCTTTTCTAACCCTTGATGCATAAAGATATTCATTTCAATTCTTAGTCTTTCTTTCTTAGCTGAATCTATATATTTTTCTTCTGTTTGATGTTTGCCTAATATATAAATAAATAAATATATATATATATATATATATATATATATATATATATATATATATATATATATACTACTCACCTCTGGGTCCTTTTGAAGGAATGACTCAACTACTTTCCCTTCAAAGTCCAGTTTTTCATTAATTATTAGACTGAGCTTTGCAGCGTAGGTTATGCAGAATAATCTTTGTTTTTCAGAATAACATATTCCATTTTTGAATGTTTTTCCTTGAAAAGAAAGGGAATTTTTTTTGTCCTTGACTGCCTGCAATATTTGTTCTTTGATTTTGTAAGCCTGAAATTTGAAGATAAATATTGAATATTTTTTGTTAGCTATCTGTGAATCTTTCTCAATCTACATTTGCTATCTGCTTCCAATATGACTGGGCAATTTCCCTCTAATATTGCCTGAATTCTGGTACTCAAATTTTCTTTTTCAATTTCTTTTCATAGAAAAACAATATTTTTAGATAGTCACTTCATATTCTATCTTCAACTATTCATATTTTTTAAAGTTCTTATGTATCCTTCCAAACCTGTTGTCTTTTTTCCTTTGTCCCTCTTCTTCTTCTATATTTTTGAGTTCCAATTCTGGCATATTTTTAAATCTGTTACTTTGCTCAAAGATTAGTCATTAGTCTCTTGTTAGACAATGATTTTTTTCTTGAGACCTTTTATCCCTATCCTTATTTATTTCATATTTCCTAAAATCTGTTCTGTTTATCCCTGGAAGTTCTTGGAGTTCTGTTTTTATTGTGTTTCTAGGGATATCATAGATTATATTATAGTTCTCTTCCAATCTCTAGAGTTTTTTCCCTCTATTTTCTATACAGTATTTATTTATTCTCTTAATACTTTCACTGGATCATTTGCTCATTTTTCCTTCCTTTGTCATATTTTTTCTTTTTATCAATACATTTATATGATATATTTACCATAATTAAGCTCCTTTCTGTACATGATAGCTTTTGGAAAGATCAGCTGGAGTGATCAGCTGGGTCAATAACCCAAAGAGATTCTGAAAAGCCACTGAAGTGAAGTTGGCTCATTTCCATTTATCAACCATCCCCAAACTTCTAGGTTATACCTTCCCCTCACTACTATATTTCTTCTTTCTCCCTAGCTTGATCCCATATCCTTGATTCACCCATTCCCTACCCTACCCCATGAATTAGAAGATAAAGTTTTGATCAGGACACTGGCATGTGCAAACCCTAAGAATCTTCTATAATTGATTCTCCTCTTCTCCAAAGGCCCACATTCCTCTATAGCCAATATCTTTCCTGTGAAAGGTCCCAACACTGTTTGGGGCATCATCTTATCCAGAATATGGAAGTACAGCCAGGGCATTGTTTAGGGATTAACTATGTAAACTCAAGGGGCAGCTAGGTGGCACAGTGGATAGAGCACCAGCCCTGGTGTCAGGAGTACCTGAGTTCAAATCTGATCTCAGACACTTAATAATTACATAGCTGTGTGGCCTTGGGCAAGCCACTTAACCCCATTGCCTTGCAAAAGAAATATGCAAGCTCAAAACTAATGGTGCAGCAATTAGGAAGGGTTGAGACTGTATCATGATCCTTTGCCTAAACAATCAAAGGTTATGTGAGGAAACCACCAAGTATAGGGAGCAATAAGCAAATGATATGGGTTCCAAATGCATCCATGTATCTTTATATATGTATATATGTATTCTGTAAGATTACCTTGTGATATTTTTATCACCTTTTAACTATTTTTTCTCATCATCATAAGATGCTATTGCATATTTATCCAAACCTTGTTTTTGCAAAGGACCAAGGAATGGCAGTCCCACAGGCATCCTGGAAATTATGTACTCCTCCCCATACCAGTGGTCCCTCTAAGGAAATGCCAAGTTCTCTATGTGTTCAGTGAAACGGATACTTTCATCTCCTGGCACTTTGCATGTGACATGCAAATTTCTTTCTCATTATTTGATGGGATGGGGTATTTACATCCATCCCATTAGATTATTAAGGTTTGTGACTCCACACACCCAGAGACGACAATGTCTTCCTGCTCCTTCTGAGTTTAAATAAATTCTAACCTCATACAAAAGCATGACTTAACTGTACATATTTCTTTATTCACAACTATAGGAATAACGAGTAATAAATACCTATATTAAAACAATCTCCTTGTAAGGTTAAATGTCCTGTGACTCTTCCCATTTCTTGGTAACCTATTCACTTTTTGGTTTATAATCAAATCAGTCGAAAGGTTCAGAAATATAGTTTGAGAACTTAAACTTAAATTTTAAACAAATTAAATTTTTCCTTTTGTCTAAATACAAACCCAAAGAAAGGCCAGAATTTGTGAAGAAAATTTGGGTGGTTGGTTTCACACCTCCATCTCCTGCTATGGCATGAAGGAAACCACATTATATGTTCAGGTCCAGGTCTTCTCTATGTCCCAAGCTACTGACTCAATCATCTAGGAATTATTGATCTGCTTGCCTCAATTCTCAAACTACTGCAGTCCATTCTAAATACTGTTAACAAATTAATTTGTCTTAAGCACAGCTATGACCATGTTACTTTCCTATTCAACCAACTCTAGTGGTTTCCTATTGTCACAAGGATAAAATATAAATCCATAAAATATAAATCCTTCTGCTTAACTTTTAAATTTCTACCCTGTGTGACCCCAAACTATGTTCCTAGACTCATTGGACATCATTGTCCTTCCTGTGCTCTATGATTCCAGAAACTGGCTCTCTCTGCATTCCTCACATATAGCAATCCATCTCCTTTCCACCTGTTTTTGCACTGACCATCCCCCATACTTGGAATGTATTTCCTTGTCATTTACTTGCCTCAGTCTCCCTGTATCTACCTACTACACGAATACCTATCAATGTTACATTTATGCTATGTGTTTATGCTACTCATCTCTTTCAGAATGTAAACTTATTAGGTGATCATATCATTCATTTTACTTCACCACCAATACCTAATACAGCACCTGGTACATAGTAGATACTTCAGAATAATTCTTGGTTCTTATTGTGTTTACTATTTTCATTTACTGAGTATCAGAAGATATGAACATCCCAATTCTCACCACAATTCAATGGCCTGGGAAAACAAATGCAATTAGCCAAGAACCATTACCCCTTCTCTTTTTCTCTGCCTCTACCCTCTTCTTCTCCAACTGGTGCCACACTCAGAGGAAATTCTATATTGTTTCATCCTACTTTATGCTTTTGCTTGATGACCAGATTCTAGCTTAGTTATTCCTCTTACAATGAGGACAGTGACTATGCAGGGATTGGTCTGGGTTATCTATTGATTTCAGACACTTAAGTGAGAAGGTAATCCTACTATTCTTAGACTTTGTCATCTTAATTATCCTTCCCACTCACCTATGGATGAATAAAAATGGACTAATTAGTTTAGTCTAATGAAGATTAATTTGGATCTAATGATTTTTATCTCAATGAAGTATCATTCTCATTTACCTACACTCAAAAAAATTCAAATGTAATAGAGATAGTTCAAGGTGGACCATCCCTCAGAAACATTTTAAATTGAATAAAATCTATCTTTTTTACTACACAAATGTGCTCCTTCCCCCCACTCCCTCTTAAATGTTCCTCTTCCTTCCTTTCACGCAATACTTTTTCTTGAGAAAAAAATCTGAATGACATTCACATTGAAGAGTCAATTTTAAAAATGGTCATAATCATTAACATTTTATAGTATCTGCAATGTGTGTTAAATATGTATTTCCACTTATTCTCATTTGATCTTCACAACAACACAAAGTGGTAGAAACTATTATTATTCCTATTTTACACTTGAAGAAACTGAGACAAAGGTTAAATGATTTAAACAAGGTCACACAACTATTAAATGTCTGAGTCTGGATTTAAATTGAAATCTATCATTCCGGGAGACTAGGTGGCGCAGTGGATAACGCACTGGCCCTGGAGTCAGGAGTACCTGGGTTCAAATCCGGTCTCAGACACTTAATAATTACCTAGCTGTGTGGCCTTAGGCAAGTCACTTAACCCCGTTTGCCTTCCAAAAAAAAAAACCTTAAAAAAAAGGGAAAAAAAAGAAATCTATCATTCTGCCCACTGCACCAATTAGTTGTTGCTACTATCAACTTAAAATGTTGATCCCATAACCTAGGGAAATTTTTACCAAGTTAAAAAATTAAGCTCTCTTCTCATTAAAGGATTTCAATGATCAATCCTCAGATATGAGAGATATTTGGGGGAATCGGAGAATCCCCATCACTCAAGTCTTATTACTAGGTGGTTTCCTGGTCTATCTATGTGTAAATTCACACCTATTTTGTGCCAAGGTAAGGGAGTAATAACCAGAATAGTAAAGTATTAAGATCAAAAGAAAGGATTAAAACAAAGTCTTTAAAATGAAAAAGTGGATAACCTATACAAGTACTCTTAAAACACTCTGTGGTGACATTGGTATTAAAATCAGACCCTCTTAGAATATGGAGATAACTGTAATCCCACTCAGCCCATTTAGAAACATACCAACTCTAATTGATGGGTTCAATGTTCAGATTTTGATTCCTGCCAGGAGAGGAATCAGAAAGTTGGGTCTAGAGGCCACCAGTCTACTCTCTTAAGGAAAGGGATTTCAGGCTAGAACTATATCTATCTTTTAACTATTATTAGTCTAAGGGATATGATGCTAAGGTTTAAGGTAAACTTCCAATTGTTACTTCTTAACAAGGAAAGGATGAGCCCAAACTCTTTATCCAAGACTTGACTTCCTTCCCTCTAAATACCAGTTCACAATAAACATACACATATCAAATAGCAAAAAATTCCATTTATCCAAGTAAATAGCAAAATAGAAACCAGAGATTGTGATATATATATATATATATATATAATATATATTATATATATATGATATATACATATATATGAGAATACATATTGGCCAATATATAGTGGAGTCTTCCATGGCATGAGGACATAATTCTTCTCAATTGAGAAAGAAAGCTACAAATCTCACCCATAAGGAAAATTCCCTGAAGTCTTAATGCACCAAGCTGAGGATAAGAACAGGAATGAAATTTGTTGACTTTTCTATGTCAACTTCTTCCTAGAGTCTTTTCCTCCCTCCCACAGCCTGAAGAGAGGTTCACATCTTCCATCTTCTTTCTTATAGCTAATAGCCACAATAGCCCAAAGCAACTGCTGAGCCCAAAGAAACTCTCCATACCAAGCATATGGAAGAAAAGGAGAGATCATTTTTAATCCTCTTTCCTTTCACCAGCTACTTCCTTTTTGGGCACAGGGCATTATCTCCACTAATAAGAAAGAATTCCATACCAATGTACATTGATACTTTGGATATATAAGTATACATGAATGCATGCATATATACATACACATATGTTCTGTGAATGTATTAATATATATTCACATACATGTATCTATATACATATATAGAGATTTGTATATGTCATTCAAAAGCATTATTAGAGGCTTTTTACATCATCCTTTATACCCTATGGGTATCTAACTTGTTCCAAGTCACACAAATATACAGCTTTTTAATTGTGAGATAGATAGATAGATGATAGATAGATAGATAGATAGATAGATAGATAGATAGATAAAAAGAAAGATCTAGACATCCACTCTTCGATTCAATTTTTGGTGTTATTAGTCAGTGTTCTCTTGATCTATGGCAGAAATTTTTTGTTGCCCTTTTTCTTACTACTCTATTCTATTAAATGACTTGACTTTGTGCAAATTCCATCCTTTGTCTAATTATTAAAAGCAAATATATTGGTGGAGGACAATGAAGAAGAGGTTTAGAAGTACAGATGCCTAAGAGTATCTTGAACATGAGATAATCATTTTCTGGACACTCAACTGCAGTTGCAAATTGATGAATAGTGCTCATGGGTACTATATAGTTACAATAAAAATTCATTAAGGATATGCCAATTTGTACTTTTTGGATCCATAGCTTAACTAGTATGTATACTCCCTCCAGCAATGCAAAACACTACTCCTTCATGCCTACTTTTCCTGGTTAATTCTTGCCCATGTTTTCTTTAAATGTTCAAAAGATGATTTTCCTGGGGCAGCTAAGTAGCACATTGAATAGAGCACTCGAACTGAAGTCAGGAGGACCTGAGTTCAAATCCATCCTTAGATACTCAATACCCATTTATCTGTGTGACCTTGAGCAAATCACTTAACCCCACTGCTTTGCAAAAATTAAAAAAAGAGAAAGAGATGATCTACCCAATGCACTGGATGCCTTTTTCTTGTTCATATTATGGGTTTTTTTAATATCAGAATTTAATTTATTCACATATAAAGTTATAATCATTAGGCTTATATTTTTATCTGTTTCATTGGTATTGGTTTTCCCTTTTAAGTCAATTTTGGTACCATTGCACAACTAACCTATCTGCAGCCCCTCATTTCATTCTAAACACATGATTAAAGTATTTTTTTCTCCGTTAATGTCATCAATGTTTATTATATTTCTACATTTCTTTCATATAATGGTAAGATGGTGAAGCCTACTACTACCTGCTATTTATCTTTCCATTGACCTTTTGGATGGGATTGTCATGTTAACTAAGATCATGGTATAATAATTTTCAGTCATCATTTGGAGATATTCTTGTCGAATGGATGGACTTTTTAAGTAGCAGACAGTTTGGGAATATAAAATTTCTTGGTCAATTTGAAATTTGTGATCATTCAGAAAGGCTACTCTGAAGCCTATGCAAAGGAAAATTAACTTACTAAGCAAATGTTTAATACAAAAAATTCAAGGAAAATTTTTCAATCACTTCAGTAAATAATCTTTTAAAACAACTATTTACATCTAAACAATTAAGATTGTAGAGAACTGGATGGTCACACCATATAACCTCTAAACTCCCTCCACGTTCTGTTGTCACTACCATGGACCACTGGAAGTCACAGAGACAGAAAAGGGATCAGGAGCAGAGTTATATATATAGTACAGAAATCTTTAAAGTGAAACTATCAGCATCACCCTAGATAGTGTTCTATCCCCCTTCAAAATCCAGGAAAGGGAATATGCATTTATTAAGCACCTACTACGTACCAAACACTATGCTAATCGCTTTACATATATTGCTATTTAATATTATTAGAGTATTAATAGTTTAAGTAATTAATAAGGAGATTATTAGGAGTCTGTTGCTATTAGATTACTGAAAAAAACTTTCTTCCAGTGTTCAGGGTTGCTTTTCATCCTTTGGTGGCAGCAATATAATCCAAAATGTCAGCAGTATTGGCATGGTAACCCTAGAACAGGAAATATCAAGTCAAAAAGGGAACAGTCACTGCTCTTTATCCTAACAGGGAAGAAAAAAGATACAAACACAAACACATACACACACACACACACACACACACACACAGACACACAGACACGTAATTTTGAAGTGCTTTACTGTTTGATCAACCTAGGCTGTCCAGGAGAGTAAAGTGTTCTTCTCTGGGTTAGAATTTAACCCTTTCCTGAATCTCCAGGAATGTCATTTAGGAAGTAATACTTTTCCTGGGGAAAGTCTTCTTCCCCTGTGAATGAACCTCTCAACCCAGAGGCAGAGATTATTAATTACAAAACTGCCAGAACCTGCAGAAACAACTCTGGTGTGCCACCCTTTCTATCTTGGTATATAAGAGATCAAAATTGTGGGAAAGTGACTGATAGATTTTTTTATCAAATAAGTCTAAATGTGATTATGAGAAAGCATGAGGAGAGTGAATTCTGGGAGAGATTTATTGAGGGTGGGAAGAGTGACATAGTTATGGCATTCATAACATCTTGTATCATCATCATGATGAGTAAGACATTTCTCGATTTTTATGTCATCTAAGTTGTGGCTATGACCACTCTATAACCCACAACATCTAGTGCATCAGAAGTTGAAAAGTTGTGGTCAGATGCAGACTTCAGTTCCCTTTTCTAAATTGTATCAGCTGATCTTCCTCCCTTGGGAGTCCAGTTAGACACATTGGGCATATGTGGCATCTGTGATTTTATTATTAGGTTACTTACTTTAAAACTTTCTTTTTGGCCTGATTTAGCTATATTTTCAAATTGACACATACTATGCAGTAGACTTCTATTTTCACTTGCTGAGAAGCAGAATGATTATAGAATTTTGCATGTTACGCATTTTTAAATATCACAAAGTTAAACTTAGATTTTTGACTCTGTGCCCAGGTCCATGTGGAAAAAAAAATTTCCTTCTTCAATAGAGTTTCCATTATCTTGCAGTCACAGGGCCTCATGGTATAGCTCTTCTACATTTGGAATTCCAAGCATAGTGCAGTGGTGGGAACATGCATATAATAGAGAACTGAGATGCATTAGCAAATCTCAAATATTTTATCTGGAGACTTGTATACTTGTATTTTTCCCCTTCATAGCAGTTTTAGCTTTTAAAAATGTTATTTGAAATGAAGAATGATTTCATTTATTCAAAAAACCACTTGAGTGCCTAATATTAGCATTTTCTTTCATGAGTTCATTATATACACTTCTTTCACAGATTCAGACAATTCTTCCTTGTCTTAGATTATGGTCCTCCTGATATACTCTGCCTCCCATCTCCCCAAATCATTATCTGGTGGTCAAGTGTATAGTGATAGGCCACTAAACATTACTTGATATAGCCCTCAGATGATATTCATGCTCATCTCCTAAAATTTTCTGTGATCCATTGGCAGTCTCTGAAAACTCAAGTTCACCACAATGTCACAATAAGGCATAACACTAAGACTCTCATGGATAAATTCTGGGATTATTTCTGCTGTTTCTACAACTAGTAGCATCTTTCCTTTTTATAATCTTTCTTCAAAATAATTATACATATGTCACTAAAGTTCTGTGGGGTAAGGCAAGGATGTAGATTGTAGAGGACAGATAAATACTCTGAGGAAGCTTCTAATCTAGTGGACAACATAAACAGGATTCATGTTCACAAAATTTAAAAGATGAGGACTTTTTATCTGTCTTACTTTCATGTAGTTTTGTTGTTGCTGTTCTGTAACTTCTAAAACAAAAGATGAGTTAACCATTTTTTATCATTGTAGCAAGGTCTTAGAGATCTATTTTTTTAATGATGCCTAACTAAAATACTGCTTTGCTTTTGAAAGGTTATTTGAAAAGCAAAAAGGTATATGTGAATGATTACATGCTGTCACCATTCTAGAAGTAATTTCAATCAAGTTCAATTATTAGTTTGGGTTTTGATGTTTAATTCCACTTAATTAAATACATGGCAGAATTTTCATATCAAATTCATAGTGGGCTATTCTTTTTCTCTCATATGTCAGCAAGAAAAATTGAATGTCAACCCCCTAATCTTATGAATAATGGTTAAAGTACATATTTTTTCCTCAATTAGAATAACAAAAAATTAAAAGTACCTGTCCCCTACTTTGATAATATAATATAGCTGTCATTATCAAAATGTGATTCTCAAAACACTAATGGTCCATGAAAAGCCTGCAGTTATCTCTTTTGATATTATTATTAATATATTTTATGGTTTTGTTAAAATATGAAAGCATCTCCAGTTTTGTTTCTAATATAGATTTGTAATTCATTCCTTATAACTCTTAATGACATTCCACCAAAATCTCCTCATGCTAGTACTGATAAGGTTGCTTTGGTAGTGACAAGTCAGTGTAAGCAGGGCACAAGGTTCATCTAAGAGGGAAATGAAAAGATTTTAAAATTTCACTAAAGCACTATCTTTTCTATTGTTACTATCCAAGGACATTAAAGTTTCCATCATCCACTTGAGTCAGGCTAATATTTTTTTATCTGCTAAAGCACATGCTTCCAGCCCAGCATAGTTAGAAGTGACCCTTGTGGAGAAGGGGTTCACCATAAAAACCAACATTAATCCCAGTTGGTAACCCACTGTCACTATCATGCAGGTAAGGACAAGAACTTGGAAAACAGTCTACTATCTACCTCACTACTTTTGCTCCCAGAAAGGTTTCCACAGCTAATAGCAATAAAGAATAAATAGAAACCAATACCAGTTAGCTAAATAGTTAAATATATGGTAGAAAAGGAGGAAGAATATCAGTATTGGGGGGGTGTGGGGGGTCATCAAGAAAGGTTTCATGGAGGAGATTTTTCTTGAGCTACACCATGAAGGAAGATAATTCAATGATGCAGAGGTGACATTATGTTCATGGGGTCAGCCAATGCAAAAGCATTAAGCAGGAGATGGAGTGTTGCATACAAGGAGCAAAAAGAAGGCCAAAGGGTGGCTAGTGAGGGAGGAGGGGTAATTTAAAATGAAAAACAAATCTAGAGCTAGGTTGTAAAGGAATTTGACACTGAAGGAGTTTATATTTTACCATAAAGGTAAGAGTGAATTACTAGAGTTTGTTGAATATGGGAATGACATGGCCACATTTGAATTTATAGAAAATCACTTTGGCTACAGTGTGAAGGATGTAATTATCTTCATTTTGTATAGGAGAAAACTGAGGCAGAGAGAGGATAAGTGACTTGCCTAGGATCACATAACTAATAAACATTTGGGGTCAGATTTTAAACTCAGGTCTTCCTGACTCTAATTCCAGTACTCTATTTGCTATATCACCTAGCTATGGAGAATAAACAGAAATTAATACTAGTTAGTTAAATAGTTAAATATTTGGTACTATAGAAGGAATGACAGTAGTTGGTGGGGGGTCAGGGGTCAAAACTTTTTGTAGTATATTTGGAGTAGCAAATAGGTAATTTTGAGTAGGGAAACAAGGCAGAGAGTCTACTGAGAGAGTTATTGCTTAATCTAGGTAAGAGTTCTGCATTAACGTAGTAGTTCTAGGAGTAAAGAGGAAGGTTTGGGTGTGAGACATTATTAGTTAGAAAGACCCAGATTTGGCAACTGATTTGATAAATAGGGTGATGTAAAGAGAAAAGTAAAGAACGATACCAAGGTTATTAACCTAAAAGCCTGAAAGGATGATGCTACCTTCAACAGAAATAAGAATGTTTGGAAAACTAAAATGTTTGAAGGAAAAAGATTAGCAGTTCTGTTTTTAAACATAATGGTTTGAAATGTCCCCTAGACCATTGAGGGTAGGAGACCTAAGTTAAAGGAAGTGACTGGAACTGGATATATCTGTGAAAGAATATAAAGACCCTTGAGAGCTAGTAAAGAGAAATTTAGGGAGATAAGTGAAGAGGATCCTGGAAAACATTCATCCATGACACAAAATTATCAATGAGAGCTTCAAATGTGTTTGCTTTTCCTGTTTTTTTCTTCAATTAGAAGTTCTAATTTTATTGGTAAAGGGAATTTTTATCCACCAATGCCTATTAGAAATTGGTCTGTAACTTGTGGTTAGTTAGTTGCCTTGGGCACTATGAGGCTAAGTGACTTGGCCACAGTCACAGACAAGGCTTGTGTCCGAGATAGAAATTGAAACCACATCTCCATGACCAAGGCTGGTCTTCAATCTACTCCACGTTAGCTACTTTTTTCCACATCGTCTAAAGGCAAAGATTTGTAAAATGTAGAGAGCATACACTACTATTTTTAAAGGTTCCACTTAAACCTGTATTCCATTAAATGTGTCCCATTTGAAATCAGACAGCTTAATTACACAGCTTAACTTTGCTCAATTTCCTCTTTATCGTTATTTGATTTCTTGAGACTTTTCTCAGGAACGTTGGTGTCTCACCTTTTGAGTTATATGTTGCTTGTTTTCCTTTTCCACTTCTGAGAATTCTCTTAGTTATGAACATAGGCTAATATTCATTTGAGTTTACCTCCTTAGAAGAGACAGTATTTGGATTTATTTTCACATGCCATAAAACATTAAGTCTTCCACTAATCATTATTAGATCCATTCTTATTTTTCTCTGTATTGGATTCAAATTGCAAGTCAACCAGTCTTTTTTTTTGACATGCATCAACAGAAAGCATGTTATTATGAGGCACTCTATAATAATGTATCTTCATAAAAACTCTATAGGTGGAGGTTTAAAGTGAAATAAGGGAAGAAATTGGAACCATCTGTGTGTCAAAACCAGAGAAAAGGGTTTTTTTTTTTTTTTACTAATGGTTGTCATGTACATATTATGAAAATAATCTTGTATGGCTTTCTAACTGGACAAGAGAAGTCACAGTTGTTAAAAGTTCAGAAAGACAGATCAGTTTTGTAGCAGGGCAACAAAAAAAAAACCATTCAGAAGCCCTATATTTAGAAACAGAGTGAGGATTCACACTCCTTGGGTCAGTAATGACTGAATAGTTCAGAAATGACACACTTGGTCCTAGAATGGGAATAAGGGCTGTGTTTCCACATGCAATCTCACCCTCCCCCACAATCTACCACCCCAAGAAATCCCAGTGGAAAGACTGGGGCAGATCTGGGTAGGAAAATGACCCTCATTGGCAACTAGTTAGTTCATTTTTCTAGCAAAGGGAAGAGGAGAGAGGATGCCACACACACACACACACACACACACACACACACACACACACATACACACACACATACACACACAGCAAATAGGTAAAGTGTACATTAGAGATACAAGGAGGAAATCGATAAAAAGTTGAAATTTCATTGGGTGTATTCTGTCAGGGCATGGCAAAAGGCAAGAGGACGGAAAGGCTGTTTTTTTACTCTGAACATTCAAAGATAATAGGAATATTATTCAAAAAAACCTTTTACCAGTGAATTTTTAATAAATGTCATCTACACTGTAAAAGGCTAGTTCTCTCCCACAAACACATTTTTTGATCTTGCTGTCATCTTCTTCTTATTGTCCCTAATGTGATCTATATGTGTCTATACAGAGACAGGCTCTATATGTCATATTTTCACTGATCTTGATCAAGGTAGCAGAGCAGGTTTTCATAAAAATGATGTAACTGAGCTTACCATCTTTTCGCTTTCCACTCTGCTAGAGCAGTTCAACAAGCATGGCTCTAAAGCTATTACCCCACATGCTTTTGTCCAGTAGGAGAAAACAGTTATTTGGACAGGTATATCAATCTTGAAGACCAATGTGATTTACCTTGAAGTCAATTGGAAACAGAATATTGCTTATTGATTTTGTCTGCTCTGTTGCTATAGTCAATGGGATACAAGCTGATACAAACAGAATGAATCAACGCCTAGCTGGCACTGGGCCTTAGTGAGTCATGTGAAGTAGGTTTCTGATAGCCTTTATCTTCACGCACAGCCAGGGAGACAAGAGCTCTACTGTCTTCTGCTGGTGCAGGGAGTTACCTCAGGCTATGCTGGAAAATGCTTTTTTCTTATTTTTAGACCTGAATCAGTTCATGCCACTAAATGTATTCTTGTGAATACAGATAGCACTTTGTTGTCATGCTCATGGGAAGGCAATGGAGTAACCTGTTTGGATGCAGCTGCAGACCACCTGTAGAGAAAGTCAAATTAGGGAGAGACCCCACTGTTCTTTGCATTAATGCTTTTTGTATTGTTGTTTGACTTTTCCCCCTCTGCCTATGTATCTTTTTCAACCAGGGAGATGGGGAGCACATTTTAAGGCCTTCTGTCCCTTTAAGGCATCTAGTGATTGAAAGAACTCTAGGCTCAGAAAGGCTATAAAAAAACTCCTGGGTTACCAATGAATGATGGCAATGCAAAGAATCTTAAAGCTGTTAAAGTTAAAGTAGTCTTATTGTATATTTAGTTTGGTGAACTTTGAGAGGCAGCTCTCATGGACTATTCAGATCTTCCCACCTAGCTGAGCTATTTTTCCATTTTAAAGATTTATCCATTTCAAAAGCCAAAAAAAAAAACTACCCATACATCTCCTTTAATATAGATGATCATTTTTCTGTATTGAAGTCAACCTCCTCTTCCTCTGTTTCCATAAGCTTAAAATAAAGTAAGTGCATAAATGAAATGTCTACATTAGTCATGAATATTAAAGGAGAGATATGTGAAAATAAAACTTGTTTCTGGAAACCTTGATATTGGCTGAATATCAAAAACCATTTCCTGACAATGAGATCCATTAGACTACAGAATAGTCTCTCAAGGCAGCGGTTGCATTGCTTACAACATTTAAGACTAAACTGGGTGCAGCCTCAAAAGTCAAACTCAAAGAAAAATTCTTGCCCTGCCTGTTAGAAGAGCTAAATGTTTGGATTCTACCATACTTCATTGCTTTTTTTGTTGTTGTTTTCTTATAAGGGACTATATAATTAGATGAGGAATTGGGAATGCAAATTCACACTATCTCACGTTCTAATTTTTTATGGCCTCCCTTAACCTAAAATTTGAGTGAGACTGCATATATATTTATACAAGTATATATGCCCACTGGCATCTTTCATATTCTAACATGAAACTATTGAGAATGTGATCAAATATCTTATCCTAATGTAAATAAGAACAATTTACATTCACAGGTTTTCTCTAAGTTTAATCTTTTCAATGTTGATCAAATTCCTAAATTATTCCTATATTTTTGACCCTCAGAGTTTAATAGACATGAGAAAAATGGAAATAGAAAATAAGTCCTTTTAGACCAAAATACCTGAGTAACCAAGGAAAGTTGTTTCACTGAAAACTTGTTTGAGATCAGCATTGTTTGACATAGTTCTGAATACACCATTTCTAATTAGTATGAAAAGGAAAGTTTTATTTACTTTGGTCAAAGTTTCCATGTAAATTTCACCTACTTGAGATTA
Source organism: Macrotis lagotis (assembly GCF_037893015.1). Classification (NCBI taxonomy): domain Eukaryota; kingdom Metazoa; phylum Chordata; class Mammalia; order Peramelemorphia; family Peramelidae; genus Macrotis; species Macrotis lagotis. Next base: position 633,536,909 of record NC_133658.1, read on the forward strand.
AGATAAAGTGTGATCATTTGTTGGAACCAAAGCAGCACTGATTCAATATTAAGTATCAAACAGGAAATATATTTCCTGAAATCTCTATCTCTGCCCTTTCCAGCCCTATCCTATTGGAAGTAACAGATATGATACAAATTGTTTGCTTCCCTAATACAAATAAGCTACGTTTCCCCTATACTACTCTGTCATCAATACAAATACACACATGATATATTAAGTTAAGGAATATTTTTACTGGAATAAAGGACTTCCATCAGCAGAAACTTATTAATTTTCCAGTTCCATGTTTAACAAAGTAACAAATTTAAAAGGAACATAGAAGAGTAAATAGAACAGTGCACTGGTTAGGCTTTAATTTTAATTCTACCTCAACTTTTAATAGCTGTGCAATTGCAAATAAATTAATGTCTAAAAGTCTTAATTCTCTTAATCTGCCAAATGAAGAAAATAATATATCCTTACTTTCCTTAACAAGTTATTTGGAGAAAACACTGCCATCTTTGAAATACTATATAAATGTTAGATATTCATAGTTTTCCTAAGAAATTGGAAATATCTTCCCTATTTTCATATAGATTACAGTATGGAGAGATAAACATTCAGAAAAGAACCAAGGGAGTAATTCTAATACAATCTTAAGATACAGCCTTTATATCTAAGTACTTGGAATGAAAAGTAATTAATTTTCCCTCTCAGTCACCCCCAAGGTAACAAAAGTTGATGATTTTAACCAACCTCTCAAAATGCTTACAACTTAGGTATATACAGCATATACAAAATAAGAATAATTAGGGGACCAGCCTGAATTAACTAGAGGACAAGGGAGAATGCTGATTAGGTTAGGTGAAGTCAGTTGATACCGAACTTTAAACTGAGAAGATCGAATGCAATAGGTATCAGGCAGCTTGTATGGATCTAATTGAAACTGTTTATCCTTATGTCCATTGATACATGAGCTTTCAAGTGACTCTTCTTTGAAATAAGCTTTCTGGCTTTCCTCTAATAATTTTCCTCATAATTTAATGTTATTATCTCTCCTAAATTTAATCTCTCCTAAAAATAGAAAATAACAAAAATGATGGGAAAATTTCAATATAAGCAAAGATATCTCAGGCAAAAGTGCTTCTGAGTTGTCTGACTATTTTGGATCAATCCTCCACTTCACTCTGCAAGTAGATACAGTTTCTATCAGAATGAGAGGCAGAGTTTGAAAAGGCAATTTTGAGAAGTTCTTTCTTAGACTATTATATCCTAAAGACCTATGGATTCTTAAAGATTGTCATATAAAATTGAACATCCATACTCATAGATTGTATTGTGAAGCTCCTTTGAGATGTATAGCTGTGGTGCAAATGAAAAGTGCTTTTCTCCTTTAAGGTCAAGTTTTGAAATGGGCTCATTGTAGGCTGTGACCACAGAAATGATTGCCCAGAAGATCTGATACTTCATCCCAAGTCTTCTTCAGACTGAGGGAATATGATTGATTTGTTTGATATCCCTTATACAGCAGGAGAAAGCACATAATCCTAAAAGAAAAAAGCTAGACAAAAATGATAAATGATATTTGGAAAGTGGTTGAAGATGAAACATCAAAAATAATGTTCATATTTTGACACACACTACAAGTGAATTAATAGCAATTTACACAACTCTAATCCACACCAGTCATCACTGGTGAACATTATTCAAAATCACTCTATTTCTGAAGGACTGTCAAAAAGTATCATTCTTCTTCTCTCCCTTCAAATTTAAAAAAGTTTTCTTACAAAACATTAACAATTACTAGAGACACCTTTCTAAAAACTGAAGATAACACTAGGATTCAATTCTATTTCAGATATGGTAAGTTTCAGGGGAAAAGCTACAAAATTTTAGCAAAGAACCATGGACATCCACACCTTTTGATATTTTTAATATCATGGATTTAGAATGTATAGTTTTATAAATGGCCTCTTCTGAAGAGCAAAAATATTGATGACATAGAAGGAAGAATTTTACATCATTGCCCCAAAATATCCATTTACTATCAAAAATGTTGTGAAATATTTGTCATTTAATGCATATCTTTCTGTTTGTATGCATGTATGTTTATGATTGCATTTTTATTTTAGTTGTTCTCATTTCCTATCCTGATCTTAATGTTTTAGACAGGCCACAAAAGAAAGCGAGAGGAATGGAAAGAGATTTTTTATTTGTGAGTTGTGAGTTGTGCGTCTTCAGAAGTCTTAATTTGGCCAATGTGCTTGAGTGCAAAGCCCTGGAATGTTATGTTGCAGTTTCAAAACTCATCTTATTTGGCATCCCAGAAAACTCTTATGCCCGGAGGATGCTGTGAGAACAAGAACTGCCTTGTTAACAAGTTGAAAACTCTCAAAAACAAGATAGGATCCTGATATAAATCATAATTTCAATGCACAGAGCTGTGTTCACTACCACACTGAAGTACTTCATTTACATCCAGAATGGTTATTACTTATCTCCATCAAAACGACTAAGTTGAGGAATGTAGCTGTCTTGTGCCTAGTGACTCCAGGGTTAGGGACGAATGACATCACTGAAATTAAGCACATTACCATGCTGACATAGAGGCACCTTGTTTTCTCTTCTCCAGATAGAACAAGGATTGTCTTCAGTGCTCTGTTCTCTCTCCCCCAAAGAATACCTTTATTTTCCCCTCTTTCTAACAGCTGCTATAGGAAAGGTTGAAAATGTCACTTCAACTAATGATGAATGATGTTTGACCTCTGGGCCTGTTACTCTGAATTTTACCCAATGCTAAATTAATATGAAAGATCCCAGCTCAAAAGACTGACTTGTGCATGCTTCAGAAATGAGTTTGTCTTCAGCAATTGCTTTCTCCTGTTCTTTATCCTCTTCTTCCTGCTCCTTCTTGCCTTTTTTTTTCTTTTCTTAGTCTATAAGTGAGGTAAAATACAAAGTTATGGAAATATTTTAATGTCTCTCCCCCTGAGAGATTAAAATCTTTTTCAACCGAAAATATTTTCAGTAAGCAAAAACCAGTTTGTGAAAAACATTCTCAAAAGGGCAACTGGTCCACATGTCTTTGTTGTTTTTGTTTGAATATAATTAATTATGTAAAGCAATAGTTAGTGGAAGATTAACAATTAGTAGAATCTGTCAAGTAGTCACACGGAAATTACTAACTAATTGAACGACTGGTCTTCTATTGTGTCAGAAACCAGGGCTGAGTGTCATTCCTTTTATCTCTCTACTTTGTTGTTATCACAGATACCCTTTCTTCTAAGATGTATGCTTCACAGCAGACTAATAAATAAATAACCTTGCTTCTAATTTCATAATGTGCAAAAGGATCTAAAATAAAAACACCTGGTTTAATTAGTATAATGATTTATTCAAGTTTTTTAAAGTGATAATTTCAATGAAGTTAGATGACATTTTTCAAGCTTTGAATTTTCGTATCTTATATTATGATGTTTCAGGATTGTCATGAGTTAATTATATTAACTTGGGAAGCACTGCCTTCATTAAGAATGAAAAACTTCAACTTGGATAGACAGAAAAAGCAGATGCTATCTTTCTTGTCAATTGCTTTGTTGTGGGGTACATTGTAACTTTTCATACATTTCTATATCCAAAGTATAAATTTCTACTTATCTTAAGTATTACATAAACTACACAATTTTCTTATGATGCCATTGTGGCTCCTCTGCTTGTCTATCTTCACACATATATTTCATCTCTATAAAAATTAAGAAATCTACAGCCAAGATTTTTCCTTTCCCCTACCCTTAATTTGTCATGTTGTGCCTAAGCACTATGGAGATTAAAATATAATAAAATTTAAGATTAGGACAAAACTCCATAGCCCAGTCCTCTTTACAGTTAATTTTTCTGCCACCTTTTTACTTTTTTTACATCCTACCCCTCAAATGGTTTAAAATACATGCAACATCTGGGCACAACAAGGCCTGTTAAGGATGGAGTAGGAGCTCTAAGTAGGAATTTCCATGCTTTTGTGAGCTTAATGTTCCTTTAACATAGAGAGCAGCTGTGTTTATGTCAATAATTACACATTGAAATAAATGCATGTACATGTGTTTCTTTATGGGATTAAGGATGTTAGGGCTGGTTGGCCTCACACATAAAAATCTCCATCACCCCCATCCCCACTCTGAAAACTTCTTCAAAATTCAACCCCAAGCCATGCTGTTTGGAGGTTCAGAAATGTTTCCACAGAGAATTTCTACTTGATTCCTACCAGCTAAACACTGACCTTAGCAATAATAGGAAAGTTCATCCAGTGTTCCAACATCTAGCTCTAGCCTTGATGGCCTACCAGAGCAAGTGCCCTTAATCCTCTTTCCCATCATTCTCATGGGATTGAAAAATACTGAGTACTTTCAAGGCAGGGTTGCATAGAGGATGGACTATCGGACTATCAGGTTTGAATCCTACTTAAAAAGTTCACGAACTGTGAAGTACGTGGCAACTCACATCTCTGAACCTCAGGTTGCTTAACAATAAACTGGGTACAAAAAAATAAACTACTTCACAGTTTTGCAGTAAAACTAAAATGAGATTGTGTTACTCCTGTGCTCAAAAAGTTCCAATGACATCCTATTGCCTGCAGAGCAAAATGCAAACTCCTTTGTTATTTCAAACCCTGCATAAGCTGGCTACAGCCCACCATCATAGGTTGATTGCACTTTATTATTTTTCACATATTATATGTTCCAGCTAGAGTGATCTAATTGCTGTTTTTAATATACAATCACAGAGAATCATAAAAATCTGAGAGTAAGAGGGACCTCATTTATCACCTGGTTCATTCTCTACATAAAAGAAATACACACTCTAATATAGTCCACAAGTGGTCACTTGACCTCTGCACAAAGATCCTCAAGAGGGGGAGATGGAGGGAGGGGAAGCCTTCAGCTCTTAGAGTAGCCCTTTCCAATCTAAGATAGCTCTAACTGCTAAGAAGTTGTTTCTGATATCAAACCAATTTCTACCTAGTGCTCCTCATTCCACCCATTGAGGTCAAACAGAATAAATCTGGTCTTCCTCCACATAGCTTCATTTCAGATGTTGAAGATAAATTTCATATCCCTACTGATTCTTTTTTTCCCTCCAAGCTAAATATGCCCAATTTCTTGAAATAATCCTCATGTGATATGGTCTCTAGTCTCTTTACCATACTAGTTACCCTTCTTTAAACACTCTCCACCTTTTCAATGTCCTTTTCAAACTATGGTAACCCAAACTTAGCACAGTTCTCCAGATGAGGGTCCAAGGAGGGCAGAAAACCATGGAAGTAGCATCTCCCAAATCCTAGCAACTATTCCTTTCCTCAAAGAGCCCAAGATGGTCTCAACTTTCTTGGCTGCTGCATTACCCCCTATTTAACTTGCCATCCTCACAACTTTGTTCAGAGCTGTTGCTTTTCCTTGCTGTCCCCATCTTGTCCTTGTGAAAGTGCCTTATTTTATCTACTTCCATTTCTTCACAGGTTTTTCCTTATCCCTGTACCATTCTTTATCACCCAAGCCTCAAAGGCATCCTAGATTCTGTCAAAGCCTGACTCACTAGTCATCTTCTCCCAGAAACCTATATCCTCATCCTTCAAGCTGCGAATGCTTCCCTTGGAAATGGCTTATCTTTTATCTGTGTCCTTGATAAAAGATGATCAGCTTCTTTATGACAGGGACTGTCTTTGACCTTGTATCCCAAGGGCCTATCACAAGGCCTAGACATGGTAGTTGGATTAGTGATCTCCAAGTCCCATCCAGTTCTAGATAATGAACCAAAATCTTCAGACATTTTATTTTTGAACTGAAAATGTGACGAAGCAGAGGCCTAAAGCTTGCTTTGGAATTGAATTAACTAGTAAATGCTAAGGTATAATGTGAAACCAAGACAAATTTCAAATGTCCAGTATATCATCTTCATACAAAACTCATATTCACTACTCATTTGCATCTGCCTACTTTACTTCTAAAAGAAGAAGTTTGGTATAATAAAAAGAAATCTGGATCTGTAGCCTGGTTCTACCATTTAATCATCCCTTCATACTCAGTCCCAGCCTCCAGATCAAAATATAAAATGAACCAAAAATTGTACTACTTCTCACAAATTACCATTAGACACTATTTACTTATATGAGTCAGTCATTTTTTCAATTATGTCCAACTCTTTATGACACCCATTTGGGTTTTCTTGGCAAAGTTACTGGGATAATTTCCTTTTCTAATTTACTTTACAAATGAGGAAACTGGGGCAGCTAAGTGGCACATAAGCCCTGGAGTCAGGAGGACCTGAGTTCAAATCCAGTCCCAGACACTTAATAATTACCTAGCTGTGTGACCTTGGGCAAGTCACTTAATCCCATTGCCTTACACAAACAAACAAAAATGAGGAAACTGGGGCAAACAGGGTCACCCAACTAGTAAATGTTTGAACACAGTCCAATTTGAATTTACAAAGATGTATTTTCCTAACTATACCCAATGCCCTATTCACTGTACCACCTAGCTGTTTGTATGAACACTAGTTCAAAAGAAAAAAAAGGACAGAACTTGGTATGCTATGGCCTTTAAATAGTTTGCAGTCAACTGTAGAAAGTATAAAATTAAATTACAAGGTTTAAATAACATTATAAAACAATACAAATAATATTACAAGCTAGGGTATAATTGCCAAATGAGTGCTCTAATCAATAGGTGCTATATGGTCCAAAGGTAAATGAAATAATGATGGATTGGATGAATGTGGGAAGGATTCAACTAGTTCACAGATTCTTCACCATTCTTTCTGATCTCTATCCCTTTGATATTCTGAGTAAATCTCTATATCCCCTCCAAGCATGATATTTTAAATTACATAAAATAAGAACATATGATTACAAAGGTAGTCGATATCTTAAAATACTTTTATCAGAAAAAAGCATTTTGTTAAGTTTCACCTAGCCTAACTAAAGAAAGATCAACAGGACTATAACTGATGCATAAAATTTGGGTAATTGGAGGCACTGCTCCTCATCTCTGTATCTAAATAAGTTGTTGAGATAAAAGATTGCTCTTTTATTCTGCTCCACCAACACCACCCCCAATACACACACACACACACACACACACACACACACACACACACACACACAAATACACACAGAACTTATGAGTGAGACATCCAGGAGACTAGTTCACCAAATGATTGTAGGATATAGTTGAGAAGATTTATCTGGGACAAAAACATTAATGGGAGAGAATGAGAAATAGCACAGAAGACAACTGGACCACAGGAGACACTGTACTAGGAGAGGGCACAGTCAGGTACTCCTTAAGAGACAAGAGAGGAGGAGTTGACAGAGCTTTAGGTGAAATGAGAGAATCTTTGAGCAGTATCTAGGCAAAATGAGGAGATTGGCTGTAGCTGTGACATGAGAAATTCTTTCAGAAAGGAAGCGCCCTTACTCAAGGTATCAGTAGCCTTGGACAAAGTTCTACTCCAAGGACAAGGCAACAAAGATTGGCATTTCTATACAGATGGTTTTGGTCTCATTGGAACCACTAATTGAACTAAGAAAACAATTTTACTTAACTCTGACCTTGACAGAGGATCCTGGCCAGAATCATTTATTCCCATTAGTGGCTACACATGAGCCATTGAATGCTTTCATAGCCTTGAAATAGAGACTAATCCACAAAAGTGAGGAGGGAAATGGGTGTGGCATGCTCCCTCTTAGAACTTCATATCCAGAAAAAAACCTAAAAAAAATTCAACAACTCAAAAGAACAGCTTATAAAACACATAAAAAGATCAATTTTAGCATATTAACTTTACAGACTTTGAAGAGTCTAACATAGATTCTCTTCTCAAAAGAGGGGCTCAAGAAATTTTATAGAGATTAGTGTGCTTAATGAAATTTTATTTTTTAAACTTACTATGCATTTATTTTTCTCTCACTCCTACTTCCCCTTATCCATTGCTAACAAAAAAGAAAAATCTATTCCTTGTCAAAAATACAGGCCTAAGGGGAAGTTAGGTGGCTCAATGGATAGAGCACCAGCCCTAGAGTCAGGAGTACCTGAGCTCAAATCAGGCCTCAGACAATAATTACCTAGCTGTGTGGCCTTGGGCAAGCCACTTAATCCCATTTGCCTTGCAAAAAAACCAAAACAAAACAAAAAAAAAAATACAGGTCTAATCAAGCCAAACAAATTTCCTTATTGGTTATTTCCAAAAATATGTCTCTCTAATTCAGCATATTTAATTCACTTCCCAATTAGGAAGTGAATAGCATTTTCATCACAAGTCCTCTAGAGTCATGATTGTCATTCTTTTGAATACAATTTTTAAGTCTTTCAAAGTTGTTCATTTTCACAATTTTATTACTATATCATAAATTATTCTCCTGGTTCTCCTTACTTCACTGTGCATCAGTCCATAGAGGTCTTCTTAGGTTTCTCTGAAATTGTCCCCTTTCTTTTTTCTTATGGCATATTGATAAATCATGAGGATAAAGAGCTTCAAAGTACATGACTTTTTAAAGTATTTTTTTTATCCTTTAGATCCATGCTACACATAAACAATGAAAGAACTTCATCCCAGATTTTCATCATCAACATCATTAGTAAACATTTACTAAATAATAACTACATAGGGCATTATGGCAGACCCTGGTGATATAAAAATAATATAAAACTTAGTCCTTGTCACCAAGGAATTTACAATTTACTTGTAAAAATAGAACAAATAAACAGTGAAAAATAAAAGAAGACAGTATATGCTTTGTGAAAAATAAGTGCTAGCGAAATTAGAGGTAAGAGAGTTATTAGAATCAATTAGAGAAGTCTTCATAAAAATATATACTATAGTAGGACTAGTACTGAAAGAGTCTGGCTCACTGTATTCATATTTCTACCTTGTAACATTGGTTTACAGAGTCCCAGTTCCCTTAGTTGTGGAGAAAAGCAGGTCCCATGCTGTGTAGGCAGAGTCAGAACCTAAGCTAGTACAGAGCAAGAAGAATAATTTCTAGGCATCCATAGTACTTTCTTCAGTAATTCCTTTAAAGGAATCATTGGTTTATACCTTTCATAATACAAAATAAGAATTTGAAAAGGAAAATGAGCAACTGAGTTATGCCGATTGAAGCTTGCCTTCATGTTGTCTGTGTTTCACTCTGATGAGCTATGCCCATCTTATAAAAGATCAGGCTTCTTTTAATCTATTCCCATTCCATTTCCATTTCCAGCATTTGCTTAGAGGATATGGTGGATTAAAGTTGATTCAAATCTGGCAGGGGAATCTGAGGGCACAAGTAGTAGAGAATTCTGATCAGTTGCAGAAAAATCACCAATTTTCTCTCTGACAAAAAAAAAAGCAATTCCACAGTTGTACAGAGGTGAATTTCAGTACTATTTATATAATTTTACTTAATTTCTTCAAATTTTTTCATCATTCTTCAAATTCATATCCAAGCTTCCTCTAACCTCTTCTGTCTTTTTTCTGAAAATAAAGTACATAAAGGGTTTTCACAAAATCTTATCAAGATTGATAAAAGTAAGAATTGTCTTCTAAAGTATCAGTCAGTATAAATTGGTAATGCAAGTTATTTCCCTATCCTTGACCAGTCAATTTCACCAAAGACTCAAACTGATATCTCATAAAGATAATCCTTGAACCAGAGGAAAAACATAGATAATCCAAGTCAGTTTTCTTGACCACCCTTTCCATTTAGCCATGGTAATCAATATCAATCACAACTACATATAGCAAAAAATGTACAGCTATGTCATACTCCAATGCAATGACTATGATCTAAGATTCAAGAAAGAAATCCTCTGAATCAAAGAAATTTTTAAAAGATCTTTTAAAAAATATGATTTATTCAAATCAATGAATATTAGACCAGGTTCTATCCCAACCATAGGATAGCTAATCTTATCCCTGCACCTTTTGGAGGTGGGGGTAGAGGGGGGAAATAGAGATAAGAATTAATCCATTTAAATTAGTTTGACATATTTCCTCTAAATTATGCAAATGATTCAGTTAAAAAGACCTAGTCTAAACTGGTAGAAATTCAGAAGAAATTAAGATTTCTTGGTTAGTAACAGAGCACATCCCCCTGTTTACTGAAAGACAGCAATAGTTATACTTTCATACATTCTTTTCTACAATCAGCAGGTGGAGACCAACATAATCCAATTAATTGAAATTCCCTTTTGTTGTTCTGGTAAAGTAGTGCATGTTACTGAAAGACCATTGAAGTCTTATCTTTAGTCAGATAAACCAAATGGATTCTTATTTCAAACTCCTAGCAAGGCTTTATAAAGTTAAAGAGTAAGGAACATATTGAGTTCTCTGAACCAGTGATGATTATGATATGAAATGACTTGCTATTGAAAGGCACCCTTCTATAGCACCTTAACCATTAGTTTTCTAAACCTCCTGTTTTTATGTGATGATTTCAGAAAAATTCAACAGATTACTTGCATCATCATTCCAACAATTTGAAATTGCTTTTTTTGCCCATTGGGAGTATTAATTAGTATGATGTTTTACTATTTAAAAATAGACATTAGAAAAGGTATAAAATTAAATTAAAATAATCATTTTCAGAACCTGACACATTGTTGTGTGTTGTATAGTAGGTGTTTGCAACCTTTCAGAAGTAGGTATCAATTAATCTCATCTACTGATGTAGTCAGGTTATCATCTGAGACACCAGAATAAAAGGAATTAGAAAGCATCGGACTCCCCACCGCAAGCAAAAAAAAAAAAAAATTATAGGTAGAAGTCAACAATTAGAAATTCATATGGATAAAAAAACTCATTCTCTGTAACACAGGCCCAGAAGGTTAAAACTAGGTCATTTATGCATTCATATGGATTACTTTAGGAGGATCATCAGATTTCTTTTTCCTAACTGAAATCAGCCAGATCACATTGAAGGAAAGATAACTTCTTTGGAAGGCCTAGAAAAAGAAAACATCTCAAAGGGCGGGGGAAGGTTGATTGGTTTATCCTAACTGACTATTTAGAAAGCCAAGCAGGAAGTCATTCCTAAGGTGATAAATGGTCAAAGAATAGGAAGAGATAATTTTCCAAAGAAGAAATTAAAGCTATATATAATATTTGAAAAAATGTTCCAAATCACTATTAATTAGAAAATGCAAATTAAAAAAAAAATAAGGTATCACCTCACACCTATCAGATTGGCTAAGATGAGAAAAAGGGAAAAAGATCAATGTTGGAGAAGTTGTGGGAGGAATGGGACATTGATGCATTGTTGGTGGAGTTGTGAACAGATCCAACCTTTCTAGAGAACAATATGGAAATATGCCCAAAGAGCAATAAAACTGTTCATACCCTTTGACCCAGGAATTCCAATTCTAAGTCTAGATTCAGAAGAAATTACAAAAAATGGGAAAATTTCCACATGTTTCAAAATATTCATAGCAGCTCTTTTGGTTGTATCAAAGAATTTGGAAATTGAGGGGGATACCCATCAGTTTGGGAATGGTAAACAAGTTATGGCACATGAATACTATGGAATATTATTGTTCTATAAGAAACCATAAATGGTCAGACTCTAAAGAAGAATGGAATAAGTTTCAGGATCTGATGCTGAATGAAGGGAACATTATAGATATTAGCAGTATTATGAGATGATCTTGATGGAAGCAGCACCTCTCAGCAGTCCAGAGAGCTCGGACAACTGTATTAGACTGGCTATGGACTATGTTATCCCCATCCAGAGGAAGAAAAACAAAATAAAACAAACAAACCTTCAAAATCTGATGAATACTTTATAAAAATTATCTCCTATGTATCTCTTTCTCTTAATCCTAATTCTTTATACTGAAAATGACTACTCTGTAAACTTGTTTATCAAAAATATGTAAGTACAATACTAACCTGACTGACTGTTCACAGCTGAGGGGAAGGGGGTGGGAAGAGAGGGTAGAAGGAAATTTTGTAACTTAAAAATGTACATGTGCATACAGAGAAGGACAGGGAGGGATAGGTAGGAAGACAGAAGGAGAGAGGAGAGAAAAGAAGGTATATATTTGCAACCAAACACAAGTGGGAATAGTTCATTTTTTCATTTCATTTCAAAATGGTGTGGTAATATTTTTCTACCTGCTACACAGAATTGTTCTGAGACTCAAATGACAAAGGGTTATATAAAGTCATTATTATTCTCCTATGTACTCACATATTAATTTCTGAGTTTATACACCTGAAGTTATCATACCCAATTACTGAGTTTATTTGGAACTTTCTAATACCCTCTAAGCAGGGATATGTGGTAAGAAGGTGGCAGGTAAAGTAGAGTTGAGCCTCACTTCTGATTGTGAAAAGTTGAATGCAAGCACATGTATAAGACTCAATTCTGCCTCACCTGTTGCTCTCTCACTGCACCTTCACCACACACACTTGCCTCTACCCCCAAAATAGAGATATAATAGTAGTAGTGGGAAAGAAACAAGGGAGGAAAGCAGAAATGTGGTTCTAAACCTTACCAGATTTTTCTCATCTTCATCATCCAAAGGTATTTATCAAACCCAATTTATAAGAGCTGACATTTCCCTGGCTATACTGAAGACCCTAGTTGAATAGAGGAATTTCAAATGATTCTGACATTTAACATTATTTCATTTTATTTATTTTCATCTAATAAGCTTGATGAGAAATGCTAATGCTCAAACAATAATTAAATTACACTTCAAAAATTCTTAATTAGTAGTAACCAATATTTTGTTTTAGATTGTAATTTTATCAAAGTGTAACCTACTTTGGATATTTGGATTTAGTTTAATGTTTTGTTTTTGTTTTTGTTTTTTTTATAGTTAAATGTTTTTAAACAATTCTTGTACTAGCTTTGTGCAGTGCCAGTATCATAACAATTCTTGGACTAAACCTGGAATTTTGTTAATATAAAGAACTCCCTGGGGCAGCTAGGTGGTGCAGTGGATAGAGCACTGGACCTGGAGTTCAAATCAACTTCAAACACTTAATAATTACCTAGCTGTGTGACCTTGGGCAAATCACTTAACCTCATTGCCTTGCAAAAACCAAAAATTAAATGAATGAATGAATGAATGAATAAAGAACTCCTCCCAATTCAAACAAACAGAAAATATCCTGGGACAGAGGAATGTTAAGCTGTTGGCCCAGAGTCACATATCCAGCATGTAGTAAGGCCTTGAACCCAGGTCTTTATAACCCCATTTCAACTCTCTAGTGGCTATACCACTCTTCCTTATAAATATTTAAGGGATATCAGTCACTGCCCCACTCTTGGAGTAGATCTGCATTCATGCCCTTGCTCTAATGATATACAATACCTGCAAATCATGTAACTCCTCAGAACTAACCCCCTAAAGCACCTGTGTCTTTTTCTATAAAGAATGTGTGGCTAGCAGAATTCCTGGAACAAATGGGGCACTTAAGGAATGTTTGTTGATTGATTTATTACTGAATATTTCATGAGTCATTTAAGCTGATGCTTTTTTAAAAAGTAAAATGGTAATTCATATATATCTCCAAGAAATTTCTCTGTGTTATGGGCAACTTTTTCCCCTCAATATTTTAACTGTATAATAAGGGATATTATTTATCTATATGTCTCATAGGGGAGTTATAAGTAGTAATGAGCTAATGTTCAAAAAGGATAATATAGTTCATATTTAGAAGTTTCATAGTGTTTCAAATATTAAGATATCAAGAGTTTGCTTGATCTTAATTTATCAGTTCTCTTGGTTCCTTTCTAAAGTCATATTTATACAAGAAAATAATTCACATCGTGAGGTATTTGCATTTGTATTCATAGCACCTCTGGGTCTAAGATTCCCCAGAGATATAAGACAGAGGTGAAATAGGGTAAAACTAGGAGGAGACAAGAGCTATATTGAAACCTTTGAAGGGCCCAGATGGCAGAACTCAGACAAATAAAAGTGCAACATAAGGAAATCAGGGGAGTTTCTTACATAGAGCTATTCAAATGGAATAGGAATTGAGAAGGGCTGGCCTTAGGAGGAAATGGGAGCACCTTTCCTATTCAGGCCCTGGGTGATGATTTGTCAGGTACATTAGAAAGGGAATTCCTATTGAAGACACTTGTTAGATAATTGCTAAGAACTTTTAAATATAAGATTCAATTATAACAGTATTTATTAAGTACCTACTATGGTACAAGGCATTATAACAATATTATAAGTTCTATGAATAAAAAATTTTAAATAAATAAAAATTAATCCTACCTTCAAGAGCCAACTATGGATCTGACTGTTGTTTTCCCATGACCTACAGGGCAGCTTCCAGGAAACCAAAGTCTTTGGGTTCTAAGAGGAGTATGATTGCAGGCTTGAGAGAAAGAGGTCATGCTGATGATTAGACCATGAAGAGTTAGGTTTGGATGTACCTTGTTGTCATGTTGTCACAGCTCAGCTTTGCTCAAGTGCCATGATGCTTCATTGATATGGGAGGGAACCCACTTTCCAAAGACCAAGGACTCTCAAAGCATCTAGATAGTACCAGAAGTCCTGTTTTCTATCAAATAAGGTCATAGGGGCAATAATGGTTCTGGAAAAGGTAGTGAGAAGGATATCTTTACCCAACATTCCCCTCAATATATTAAACAGGATATGCAAGTCATGCCACCATATACATGATGGCAATGGTCCTCTTCAGTTATGAAGGACAGTTATACACATATTCACAATCTAATAATAAGGAGATTCTTGTGTAATTTCTGTGACTATCCAGTCATATAGAGAAAGATAAAAACCAATTACATTCCTTTTAGGAGTAACTAGATGGACCAGTGAGTTGAGCAACAGACCTGCAATCAGGTCAACCTGAGTTCAAATTTGACTTCAGACACAGGTCATAGTTGTATGACCCTGGGCAAGTCCCTTAACTTCTGTTTGCCCTACTTTCCTTAGCTATAAGCTGGCTATGATGATAGCATCTAAATCTCAGAATTTTGTGATGATTGAGATAAGTGTAAATTACTTAGTACATTGTCAGGCACTATATAAATATACATAAGTAACTATATAAACATTATGTGGATGTTAGCTATTTGCTATTGCTATGCTTTTAAGATAGGAGTGGCATTTCCTAAAATTTCAAACTTTGGGAAAATGAAGAGAAATTTACTTATTCAATTTATGTTATGACAAATGAGGGCTCAATCCATTGGAATGTTATCTCCTATTGCTAAAGAAAACCTAAAATACAGGCATTGCTTATGTTCACTTGTGTCTATAAAATTCCTCAACTTCTATCACACTACTTTATCAGGTTTTATCAATTCATTAATTTTTTTAAAAAATCAGTTGATTTAGTTATCCAAATAAAGCCAATTGAAATTGATTTTTCTGAATAATTTCCTACATTATCCACTCAACTTTGCTTGTGCTCATTGGCAATCGATACATTTTGGAAGGAAATAAAATGGTGTCAATTGGTAGAAATTGCTGTCTTTATTCATCAAGGTTTTATTTCCCTATTTGTACTTCATTCAAGTGAGTTTTCTCAATAAAAGCCTCATGTCAGTGAAACAGGATCCCACTGTAATTGTATATACATTACATACTTGTTGGGTTGGTGGCTAGGTGGAGCCTAGATAGAGCACTGGCCCTGGAGTCAGGAGTACCTGAGTTCAAATCTGGCCTCAGACACTTAATAATTACCTAGCTGTGTGGCCTTGGGCAAGTCACTTAACCCCATTTCCTTGCAAAAAAAAAAGAACACCAAAAAAATTTTAAAAAAACTAAAAAGATAGATATACTTGTTGAAGCTGAACTTTCAAAATACATAATAAAAATACATAGACATATACAAACACATATATGCAGATACATTTCAAGGATTAAGTTATGCTAATATCCCTTATTGCAACACAAAGATGTGCTTTCTTCTTGGTCTATTAAATAGTGTCCTTATACTTGATAAATAGAGATGCAATATAATTTGAAGGGGTGGAAACAGCAATGCTCTTGGAATTTAAATCTAACTAATGTGAAGAGACCTTTTAAAAATCACTTTGTTGAAATTTAATCTCAAGTATTCTCTTCCCTTTGGGGTATGTTATGTATGAAATCATTTCTCATCCATGGAGCTCAAGCAAATAGCGAATCCATTTTGGAGAGGATGGTCAAATATAATGAGTCATTGTGCCTAGTGTCTATAGAGTACAAAAAAGCCTTTGATTGAGTAGAAATAGAAATTCTGTCAGAAGTACTGAAAAAGGAAAGAATTATAGAAATATATATTGTTGGCAGGAAGCATCAATGTCTGGTATTCATGATAATTAGCAAAGAATTTAGATTCAGATATGCCCACTATCTCTTCAATTGTCAATCCAGAAACCTGGAATGAGGTTTGTGGTGTTAGTTTTTTGGAGGCAATGTGAGCATTATGCTTTATATTATACTACTGTAAGTTATACACACACAAAGACAAAAATGGCTTTTTTCCCTAATTGGAGCTGTATTTCATTGAGAACAAAGACTATTTTTTGTCTTTCTTTGTATCCCCAGCACTAAACATAGTACCTGAGGCATGGTAAGGACTTAATAAATACTTGTTGAATGACTTCATATTCATAGAGTTCATTTTCACAAGTGTTGGAAACACTTATGTGGTTTAACTTGTTATTTACAACTGAAAAAGAAATTTAAGAATTGATATGAAATTACATTGTTTCCTGACTACCCTTTTCCAAGAGATCATCGCACTTCCATCAAAAACACACCCAAAGTACTTCAAGTTGGATGGAAAAAAATATTGATGTGACTTGACACTTTAGATAATTGCCCAAGAACTTAATATAAAAGTAAGTATGTGACTCATTCATTCAGGGTTCCTGTTATGTAGCAAGAAAGCGTTTTAGTTCCACCATCATGTGAAAAGACAGCTTATTTGGCTCCTTCCCTCCAAGACCCTTCTGTTTCTGAGAAACAGTACAAGGCAGTAGTTTTAGTGAAGCAGGTAACAAACTAGAGCATTCTGCAAATAGATCAAAATGCTTCCTCTTACAACAAAGTAATCATTTTCAAGCCCAGGCATCCTAATGGCTTCCTGGGGGTTATTGTTATAGGTGGTAAGAAATAAATCTCTTTGATTTTGGAGTACAAAGGTTTCATATTTAAAACCACTCTCATCCTTTCCATGATAGATGCCCTGACCAGAGACAGTTGATTCAGCTTAGACTGATTTTTTCCTGAGGAAGTTTTAATTATTCCATTTACTATCTTGAGTCTCAACATACAGTAAGAGAGAAATATTTCTAGAATTTTAGAGGTAGCTAAAGAAGAGAATGAATAGGAATTACTAAAACTAGTGCCCTAATTTATTCTAGAATAAAATTGGGTGCTACTGCCTAATATTCTGCTCATGGTATTCAGTCTATAGGTCTACACACATGCATACACACACACACACACACAGACACATACACATATACATACTCACAAATATAGAGTCATTCTTCCAATTAGAATGTGATCTCTTAGTTGGTGGGAAATTTTTAATTTTTATCTTTGTATCCCTTGGACCTGGTACATAGTAGGTACTTAATAAATGTGTGTTGATTAACTGATTAATCATATATCTATAGTCCAAAGGAAAATTTGAAGGTCATTTATCTTACCCCTGGAGGGAACTGAAGCCCTAAGAGATAAGGAGATTTGCCTGAAGTCACACTAATAGAAAGTGACAAAGTGTAGATAGGATGCCAAATTCAGGGCTCTATCCACTGTACCTCACTCTCTGACCAGCAATTTTGAAATAATATTGGTTTGGGTTTACATACTCAAAAAATTATTTCTTTTCCTTAAAATAGCCAGGTATTTAATCTTAAAGTGTTTGAGAATTTTTAAATTTTTAAATTAAGTCAGGAGGTAGGAATGAGCTATGTATTAGGAAATACAAGGATGTAATGTAAATTTTTTAATCTATTTAAATTAGAACCACGTGCCTAGACAATTGCCACAGTTATAATGCATATTTATCAGATATAGGCATAGTCATGATATCATTAATATTTCAAATTGTTTATTACAGACCCTGAAGTCTCTTTCTTTCATTACTCCAAAGACAGGAATTTGGGAAATGCTTTTTATGTGTGTGTTAAACTAGGGTTTATTTGATTTAAAATTAGTTCTCCCTTCCAGTGGCTCCCCCTACAGGTGGTAGATTGTTGTTCCACTGATCAGCATTGTGAAGGTATCATTTTAAAAACTATTACCTAAATTCCTGCAAATTGGCAGAAGAAAATGTCCATTGCTAGGGTGTCTCTTTGAACTGATAGAGACTGGCTGGTGTTCTGAATGCCGTTTCTGCTTTCCTGAGGGGTGAACTATGCCAATCTGTCAACACTTGCATGTTCCAGAGCCAACATTTTAGAAAATCATCCTTCCACAAAAGAGACACAATAATCCAGCATAGGGCACAAGCTAAGTGACAGATCTTATTTCATAATATAGACTTCTCTAATCCCAACACAGAATCTAACTGAACTGTGTAGCCAAGGAGCAAACAAAACTGGAAGATTTGAAGTGTACTGGATGACTCAACCAACTTCCTTTTGATTAGATCCCCAAAAGCTTAAACTGAAAAATCATCTCCTTCCTTGTAGATAAACAGGGCTGTTTTATCCATTTTGATATCTAATCTTCCATTTTGATTTTTATGGCTAACAGCATTTTTTTTTTTGGATCAATGGTGCCTCTGGCATCTCTTTTATATCTGGTAAGTCTTTCATGTACCCAGCAGGTCTTTCAGATAAAGTTTCCAAATGGTCATCTGTCCTGGAAGTAGATACTGAGCCTTTTATGAGAGTTTCACTCTTTAATAGGTCCTTATTGTTACATTAATAGGGTCAGAACTATTTTCTCCTATCCTTGGAAAGTTGGGGTGTGTTGTGTGTGTGTGTGTGTGTGTGTGTGTGTGTGTGTGTGTTTTCCTTTTTTCCTTTTATGACTTCTTTTAATAGCTATAACAAAGTTGAAAAGAAGCTAAAAACATCCCACAATAGAGAATTCCTGGAGGAAAAAACTAAGAAAACTTCTCAGTGCTGACACATACAGGGGAATCGGTGCTTTTCACAATTCAATAGTGTACTAAAGTCACTTGTATCCATATTGTGGTCAACAAACACATTAATAGTCTATCTTATTAAAATAACTTTGAGGGGGAGGGCCTATCTAAATAAAATAAACCTTGTTGTTCATCTTCCACTCTAGAAATAAACAGTGCAATAGATAAGTAGTCCAAGTATCAATGTCTCTGCACACATTCCTGCTCTTCAGAATTATTGTTAACCTACCATCTACTATCAGAGTTGGAAGGAAAAAAGGAAAGCAGGAAGGAAATGAATGCTTATTAAGTGCCTATCACTATGTGTGCATAGATTTTTTTCTCTTCCCTACTTATTTATGCTGTCATTTTTTTCTTTGAAAAACAGGGACAATTTACTCTTTTGTCTCAGGAAGTTTCATTTATGATTTCTTGAAATAGAGCTCCGAAAAAAATAGGCTTTCATAAAGTCCATTGGGATTCAAATAGAGCTACTTGACTAAGCCTTTAAATACAAATGACTCTGGCTCTCACTGATTTTCCAATAATAGTTCCAAGCTCAAGCCTCACTTGTCCATTGTTTTGAGTTTTGAAGGCAATTGTTTCTGTTCTGGCCAGAAACCCTGAGGGTCTTCCCCTCCCAGACTGATTTTATTGAGTAGGCAAACCAGGCCATCTTTTGCCTCAATTCTTACCTAACCTTAAATCACTGAATGGGTGTTGCCTCACATTCTCTCACTGCATCTGGGACCATCTCCAGTCATTCTAACTATGACTTTTACTTTCATAATAGTCCTGAGAAATTGTCAAGGCAAGTATTATCATCTCTATTTCATAGATGAACTGCAACACAGAGAGGCTGGTTATTCGCTCAAGAATACCAGTATAGGTACTGATAATATTTCCCCTATACTAAAATGTCACTTTCCTCCCTTTTATCTTCAAATATCATCTAATCCTTTCATTAATTTCTTACTGCATTTGGGTTAACAATAGTGGCTACTTAGGAGTCAGATTGGAGAATATCTATAGAAACATGCTCTAGTTAAAAAGATTAGGCATAGATTCTGAAGACATGAGTTAAATTCCTGGATCCTCCACTTTACTTGCAGGGTGACTTTAGATAAGTTGCTTTTGCTCTGTGAAGTTCATCTCTTCAGGTGAAAAATCAGAGCTATGGGACCAGCCTCACAGGGTTGGTGTGTAGAAAAGCATTTTGTAAACATCAAAAAGCTGTAAAAATATAAATAATTCCAAAAGAAGCCATGGTGAGGCTACTCAGAAGTAAAATCTTGAGGCAACTAAGTGATATAGTGAATAAAATGCTTGGAGTCAGGAAGATCTGAGTTCAAATACAACTTCATTCACTTAATAACAGTGTAATTCTGAGCAAGTCACTTACCCTCTGTTTGCTTTGATTCACTAGAGAAAAAAATTGGTAAACCACTGCAATATTTTTGCCAAAAAAAATCTTAGGTCTATGGGGGACACAAAGAGTCAGAAATGAAACAACTGAACAATTTAGGAAGTTAGGGTAAAATGATGGGTCTAAATTCAGAAAGACCTGACCTCAAATCTGACCCGGAAATAGAAGAAATACTGGACAGAAAAACAAGTTTTATAATTGGTTTCTTCTGCTTTGACAAAGCAGCTTGAATTTAACTTTCCTCAAGGCAATATAAGCCCCTACCCCCATTCCATTGTTCACTTTATTGAGAAGGGGGTCGATAAAAACTTTTAGTAAAGTACTTTGCTCCCTTCTCTGGTAAGGACAACCCCCCAGATAACAAAACAATGGATCCCTGCCCTAGACTAAAAGGACTAAATCTTAAAGCTATTGTCCCTTTGTCAAATTTACCCCACACTCCCTTTTCTCTGTTCTCTGAACTACCTGTTACCTTTCCCCTTTTGCTTTCTTCTTATCCCTTTCCCTTTCCTTCTTATCCCTTTTACCTTATCCTTTTCTTCTATTCCCTTTCCCCTTTCCCTTCTACCTTTCCCTTCCTTACCTTTTCTGCCTATCCTACCGCCCTACTTCCACCCCCCCACCTTTCTCTACTTTTTCCCCGTCCTCCCTTTCCCTACCTTTTCTTCCCTATCTTCCCTTTGAAATCTCACTTTACTCAGTTGGAGTTGCTTTGTATTTCAGTGAAGTTAACTTGCTCTTGGGGATATGATCCCCCAAGTAACCTCTCTTGCTCCTATACCTTTCCTAACTGCTCATTCCCTCATGGCAGCTTATGTTGTTGATGTGGCTACTGCTGCTGGCTTCCAATTGCCTTTATTCTTTCTTTCCCTTAACTTCAGCATTACTTAAATAAACCTTTTTTTTGTCCCTAAAAGTTCTTCTGGATCAAGGTCAGTCTTTTACTTGAATTCTTCTTCCAAAACTTTATCTGCCCTCATTTTTCCCCAAAATCAACCCCAGACACTTCCTAGCTATGTGATATGGACAAGTACCTTAACTCAGTCTCGGTTTCTTCATCTATAAAATGAGCTGGAGAAGGAAATGGAAAATCACTCTAGTATCTTAGCCAAGAAAATTCAAAATGAGGTCTCTGAAACTCAAAGCTAAGATGACTGAATCATTATTTACATTATTTACATCATTATTATTTACAAAAGTAAAACCTTAGACATTTCCCTGCACTTTCCTCTGCCAACCAGAGACCATACTACAGAGCACCTCTGAGTGGTACTATCATGGAACATGCTTGGGTACGTTTGTTAAATACTTCATTCTGACAATGATATTAAGACAGTTTCAAGATGGAATTTCCTTGCTTTTATCCATGACAAAGGCAGTCACTTAGTATTTATGGAGTCTATCACAGTAGTTGGGAGCTTTAAAGTATAATAAAAATCATTAAAAGCCAGAGGCCTTGGGGACCCTTAAAAATTAGCAAGATTAACCTACCCATAAGAAAATAAAGGTCCAGCAAGTAAAAAGATGCACAATGTATTACTTTGAGAGTCAGAACTAGGAACTTGTTCTCCTGGTCCCCAGGACAGGGTTATTTCCCTTGCATATGGCATGGATCCATAGTAGACATGGTCTTTATCCCCCAGTAAATTTTATAAACTAAATTATTCTGGTTGAGAAGTGATCTCTCCCTCCCTTATAAGTGCTCCTCTATCAGGATTCTGATTGTATTATTCAACTAAAATTGTTCTTTCCGAAATTACTAGTTATCTTTTCATTGCCACATCTAGTAGGATACTTGCAGTCCTTGTTTTGGAACTCTACAGTACTTGAGTCTATTGATCAACTTTTCCCACAAGCTTTCCGCTCTCTAAATTGTTGTGATTGCTCTTTCTCGGTTCTCATCATTCTCAGTCTCCTTTGCTGGATCTTTGACCAGGTCAAACCCACCAACTAAGGGTGATCCTCAAGACCTTCTTTTCCCCATTTCCATATTATCTTCCTTGGTGATCTCATTAGCTTCCATAAGTACAAGTGACATTTCTATGCAGATGATTTCCCTTATATTTTTATTCAGCCTTTATAGTCTCTCTCCTGAGCTTTAGTCTCACGTCATCCACAGCTTTACAGACACTTCAAATTGGTTCTTATAGGCACATTTACTAGCTGTATGATTCTAAGCAAGTCACTCCAACATCCAACTGCCTCAGTTTCATCATCTGTAAAATGGGGGTAATAACAGTCCCTATGCCCACAGGGCTATTGTAATGATCAAATATACTATATAAATACAAGGTTTTTTTTTTTTTTATCATTATCTCATTTGGGGCCTTAGATTCCTCATGAGGGAGTTAGACTAGGTTGATTGTCAAGCTTCCTTCCAGTTCTAAAGCTTTGATACTTTGTATGTCACAGGTATAAAGATAAATACATTATGACCCTTGGTAAGTCTAACAGAAATGGCTAGTTAGTCTACCATAATGGTGTTTAGGGAACCTCTCCTTTCAGGAATAATAATCAGCATGGAATCACAGGTAAATTGTCCCCTGTTATAGAAGGCCCATTATAGGAAATTTATGAAAGAAATTTTACTTTTTTCAGAATTGAATCCTACATAGTGAAGTGAATGTATTCATGTACATGAATAAGTCATTAGAAAATCAAAATCACACAATCAACCATTGGGCTAATGAAATATCACTGGAATAATGAATGTATATTGTGTGAATTATACAGGTGCATATATATATATATATATATATATATACATAAATCTACATAGAAAGAGATATATTCTCTGAGAATGGAATTCACATGGAATTTTTAGTGTAAGGTTCTTCTTATAGTTCATTGAATCAAAAATTTAGAGTTAAAAGGGCTTTGTTTCAAATAAGGAAACCAAGGCCCAGAAAGATTGAATAATTTGCCCAAAGGTTTCTTTGATTCTTTTAATGAAAAATGACATAACATTTCTGTCAGTGGTAGAAAGTAGTAGTAGAGTCAACAAAGTTCTTAGACAGGTTCTTATAAAAGCATCATGTGGCATTGATAGTGATGAGGGTAAAATGTTTCTAATGGATGTTGATATTTAATTTGCCTATAGAAAATATTTGTTTCTACAGTATAATGTTCTTGAACTGACTTTGTATGCATCTGGTTTTCCTTAATTTTTTTTTTGCTTGAAATTTGTCCATCCTAATGAACATTTTTAAAATTGGTTTGTTGCTTGGGGTAGAATGACACCTCTTTCTTATTAAAAGATATCTTCCTAACATTTCTTTGGCATCCTCTAGACTACAAAAATCTGGGCAAATGAGACTCAAGAGAAATCTAGAGAAGAAGCATTTTGCTTAAGAAATTTCAGACAAACGTGTGGTAGAGACAGAGTTGAGTGTGTGTTTGTGTGTGTGTGTGTGTGTGTGTGTGTGTGTGTGTGTGTGCATGTGTGCATGTGTCTGTGTGTGTGTTTAAGGTTTCCACTTAAAGTTCGGTGCCAAAGCTACAGTACTTATACATTTTCTAAATGTGTTTTAAGCAATAAGTTGTACAACATTTTTAGAACATGTGTTAAGCTATTTCTCTAAGAATGAAGCTCTTAACAAAACATAAGCACTCTGCATGAGATCTTAGCAGCAAAGTGCTTAAAAGATAAAGTAAGAATTGGTACCATGGGAAGAACACCAGCTGTAGAGCACACAGGTCCATTATGAGAAGTATGGTAGTGGGTAGGGAGAAAATGATTTAATCAGGAGTAAAACCAATTTTATTATAAGGGCACGCAGGGGGTGTGGCACCATAGTGAGAGGGACATTTCAAAATATCTGACAGATTTCAACAATGTGAAAACCCCGTTCTTTAAAGTGACAGTAAACCCCATCAGGTCTCTCTTTTTGATGCTATTGTTAACAGTTGACTGTTTAAAGCTGGCCTGCTAAGATGCTGTCGATCTATTTCAATAGTGTGTAGCCAAATAAAAGACTAATTGTTGAAATGCGATCAATCAAAAATGATCACAGGGTGGAAAGAAGGTCTCCTCTGCTTATTTACTTATGGACAAAATCATTGTTTTTCCAGAAAGGTAAGAATAAAAAGCAAAGGCAGGGAGTAACCCCAATAAAATAGATTCACCTTTGTTTCTATCTGTGCTACATTCTGTTTGAAATAAATTTTAACTTTTATTAGTGGCATGAATGATATAATATACATACATATGTTTCACTTGAAAACTAATTTCATTCATGTTTGAAAAGGTATGCAAACAATCTTTATTTGAATCTCAGCCTGTCCCCTTCCTTCCACCCCCCAAAACCAAATACACACAAAGAGAAACTATTAGGGATGCTCACACTGATGGTGTCCTTTTATTTCATTCAAACACCAGTACAAAAGGCAATCATAAAGCTGATATCAGAAGGTTATATCTGAACTAGATGACTACAAGGTAAAATAACCTGTTCTTTAAAAATAATAATAATCCCAGTTCCTCTAAGATGTGGTAAATACAAGCCCAGGTTACTCTGTTGTAAGTGAATCTTAGGCTTCATGAAATGGTTAATTTTTAGCTTTGCTATACACAAAATAAAAGACTTCCTTCAAAATGCACCAGGAGAAACATGGTGCTTTTTGAAGAACAATATCACCTGGATGTCTTACTTCTTGTGATCATAAATGAATAGCATCAGGCCCTGTGAATTTCCACAGATCTTCTTCTTGGGTGAGAACTTTTTTCACCTTCATAATAAGAAGGAAGAAAAAAAAATAATTCCCCAGAATAGTTTTCTTTCTATTAAAATCTTCATTCTGGCATTTTGTTTCTTTAATATTTAAATTTCTTGATTCACTCAAGCTTCATAAGCACACATTTTGTCTGTTTCTAAAAAGGAGTTGGTAAGCGCTTGTGGTTTGTCTTTACTGTTATCATTTTTGACAGCTTTGCATAGCCTGCGTAGGCCAACAGGGGTCTGTCTAATATTGTTGCTGGGCAAATCTTCTTCCCTGAGATGAAAACTAAACAAAATATTTTTGAAGCAGTAAGAAGGAATTAATGTCCTTTCTCTCACAGTACTCTATTCCTTGCTGACATTACATTCAGGCAAAAAAAAGGAGAAAAGTGTTACCCATTATTCCCTTGTACATAGCAAGGCTAACACATGTAAAGCAATAACTCATTTTCTATTGCCATGTTTAGCATATGTCTCCTGTTGGCTCAGCAAGGCCTTTAGGCCGGTCCCTTGAGCCGGCCATCATTGGCAACTCTTAGCCCCTCGGCCTCAAAACCAAATAGCTTTGAATCATGTTGAGCTGTGATGCTAATTTTCATACTGATGCATTATGGGAATAAATGTATCTGACATACTGTGTCAATGGCACTGTCTCTTTGTGTCTCTTGTTTTTTTGTTAGCTGCATTCCTACAGATGGTATTCCATTGAAAATGTTCCTTTCCTACGGAAAGGAAAAAAAAAACATGCACAGCACCAAACCTCTAGGTGCAGAAGGCTGTTAACGGTTGCTGATGATAGTAGGCAAACATTAACATAATAATTAGTGTCTTGTAATTGTTTCATTAAAACCAGTTGTTCCATTTCTCCTCGTGTTTTCCCAGAAGAGAAGCTGAATTTGGACGACAGCCAGTGGGAGGACATCCACGTTGTCACCGGAGCACTGAAGATGTTTTTCCGGGAGCTGCCTGAGCCGCTGTTCCCATACTGCTTCTTTGAACAGTTTGTGGAGGCAATAAGTAAGTACCTCACATTCAGGAGCAGTTAGCAGAATAGCCTGTCTGTTTAAAAATAATAATAATAATAATAATAATAATAATAATAATAATAATAATAATAATAAAGAAGAGCAGCACATTCCCGGTGTACTCTACCTTCCATTTCAGTGGTTGGGATTGATTGCTTTTTATTTCAGGCTTGTTGTTACTAAGTTTGGGAAAAAAAGGATCCAATCTAGATTGGCCCACTTATTTAAAACAGGCCTTATGAAATGCAAACAAACAGCTTTTACAGAGACTGATTTAAATGAGTCACCCTTTATATCCCTAGCCTCTATCAAGTCTGTTTTCAGTATTCCAAAGACTACAAAAGACTTTTTTAAAAATATGTGCATTTTTGTTCAGGTCAATTACTTATGACATTTCTTTAAAGAATTGCTAAATTACCAATTGAGACAGCACATTCTCCATTCTTTCTCTAACCCTTCCCCACCAACACTGATAACTTAGCCAGCTGTGATTGACCAGCAGACAATTTGGATATTATATTTTTAATGACAAAAGCTCCTTCTTATATGTTAAATTGGTGACCTGTCACAAAGAAGGCACATCTCTTTCTGCCCAGTGGATAATCAGGTGAACTAAGATGTTTGTTATTGTTTCAGGGGTTTTTTTTCTGATCAATATGTTTTTTTCTTTTTTTTAGAAAGAACTACTTTTTAAAAGTAATATCATATTTTTTTTCTGAATGTAAGGAAACTTCTCTCATGGATGTTCTGAGAAGCAAGCAACCAACACATCTCTAAATTTAATATCTTAGGGTATACTTATGAGAATTGTGACAGCTTGGAAAAAGTTGCCTGGCAAGCAGGCTCATTTTTTTAAGGGGGAAAAAAGCTCACAAGCCTAGCAGGAGCTTAATTAAAGTCCAATCGAGAAAAATCTCCAAGAAAAAAAAAAAAAGCTCGACTTAGGAGGTCTGGTCTTTGATGACTGTCTGTGCAGAACTTCTATTAATGGGAATAGGAATTTGGTGAGTCCACATTGGACAGCAGACTGGTCAACATGCCCTTTCATTCAGTTTTTGATTTTGCAAAATCTTCATGTAAGGTCTGGGAAAACTGATGTCAAGGGGAATAAAAAAGAGGTGATTCTCTCAAGGTCTCTCTTCTTGCTGCTTAGAATTACAGAGTTTTTGTTTTTTCTTTCTTTTCTTTTTAAGAGCAGGAACAATGATTATCAATGGGTTTTCAGGGTGACGGCAACATACTTTTCCCATTTCCTGGCTTTTTATTTCATCCACTCCCATTTAATGGGAAGAATAATGAAGAGTGAGATTTTTCAGTTTCCATATTCTCACAACTTCTTTAAAAAACATGCACATAAAAGACATAAAAATCTCTGGTTTTATACAAAACTGGAATATTCCTCAACATTTAAGTATGTCTTTGTATCTAATATTTCAAAAAGAAATTAGAACAGTAGAAGGAAGTGGGGGAAGATGAGTACAAAAGTCACAAATATGTGATGGAGCCTTGATAACTGTCAGTCAATATAAACCTAAGGAAGTCACTCAACTTCCAATGTCTTTAGGTTGTTGTATGTATGTTCTGGCTTACTGGGACAAATATCATTTAAACTTCTCTTAGTGTATCTTCAAATTTAATCCATTTACTCCTTACCTCTCTGACTGAAGGAAACAGATTATTAAAACCAGATGGAAGCACACACAGCCTCTGGTTTGACACAGGAAATAGCATCAATCCATAGCAGCCCTCCACTCATGTATGTACCTGATTGATTTGGCCAGAATGGTGTAAGGCTAGAGTTGATATCAATCACGGATGTGAACATTCTGCTGTAATTGATTACCATTAACTATGGAAGCTGCCACCTGCAGGAGTCTTCAGTTGAAAGAATTAGTCTGTGAAGAAGGAAACACAGAGAATAACAGAAACAAAAGTCTTCCCTTACCAATGACCAAGAGGAAGGTCCAGGTGACCTGGTGGAGGAATGTGCACTAAATAATAATTCAAGTCTATTAGCAATCAGGCAGGTGCTTCCTAATATGAATATTCTTGGTCCAACTTTGAAGTCCAATTCCCATAGCTTTTTGCTTGAGTATTGTGAAACTAAGGGAAAAAAATGCCCATCATAGTTTTGTTGCCACTGGTATTTTGGGGGTCACCAATAAAAGATAGAAATTGATGGTTACTGAAAGACTTTTGAGTGCTCTCTAGGATTTTAAAACTGCTCAGGATTTTATTACAAATTATTACAAAGTAAACAGGTTAAAACTTTTCCTCCTCCCTGAGAGTCAACAAGCACTTTAGGACAGAGTGAATGACAAAAGGCTAAGAGAGGTTGCTTGGGAGTCTGAGACAGAGATAAAGGGAGATAAAGAGAGACAGGGATAAAGACAGTCAGGAAGAGCTGACTAGGCCAGAGAAAGTGGATCAGCCAGAGTGGACAGCCCTGAGTGGAGGTTCAGTCCAGGTTTTATAGCCTTGCCCATTATCTGATGACTGAGGGCAAAAAGGGAAATCCCTCCCTATCTCACCTGACTAAAACCAAGTAGAAGGTTGGAAACGGGAGGTTGGGAATGAGAAGACAGGATACAAATTTTACATTTAGCAATGAGACAATCGAGGTCAATTTACACCTCAAGAGCAAAGAGCCTTCCACCCTTTAATAAGAGTTAACAACATTATAGATTATTTTCTACATTCATAATTCTCTGCATCAGTTTCATTTCCATTCATTTGTTCAACAAGCACCAATGAAACACCTACTTGCCAGACACTGTGCTGATAACACAGCATCACAAAGACAAAAATAAATTAACTCCTGTCCTCAAGGAGCTTTTATTCTATTGAGATTGAAGGAAAATACTATGTACATCTGAAAAATGTGTAAGTGTGATCCAGCTGTAGAAGACAGCTTAGGCAAAAGCAAAAATAGAGAAAATGAAATGTTGGAGTATGAGGAACAGCAAGAAATTTGGCTAGAATATAGAATGTAAAAAGGAGTAATATATGATTGATCTAAAAAGGTAGACCAGAAGCAAATTGAGAAGAGATTCAAAATTAAGACTGAGGAGTGTCTTTTATCACTAGCACTTCTTGAGAGAGGAATTATATATTAAGACTCATGCTTTAGGAATTTCTGTGTGACAGCTTTGTGGAATATGGATTAGAGAGCTAGGATCACAGTAAGGATGCTATGTGGCAATATTCTCAATGTAAGGAGATGAAACACTGAGCTAGAGTGGAGAGAAGAGGACAGATTCAGTTTATGAATAGAATCAAGCAGATTTAAGAATTGATGAGATATAAAAAGTAAGAAGGAACTAGGAGTTAATGAATGTTTTAAGGTTATAAACCTGGCTAACTAGAAGGAGGGATCAACTTCAGGAAATTCAAAATCCTGACCCTGATGAGTGTGATTACAGCATTATAATGCCCAAAGTCCCAGGAACACGTACTCTGGATGAGGCTCCATAGATCTTTATTTCAGTCCTAATCTCTAACTCAGAGTTTTCCAGTGATGAGGAAGAGGTCATTTCCATTAGAAAGATAGCATAAAACCCATGCCTATGTTTTATGAGGACACAAGATTCTTTTATTACCTTCCTCTTCTACCTTTTCCCCATGTTTCACCTACACAATAGGTAAGGTTGGAGATATTTTGTTCACAAAGTGAAAGTCTGTTAATTTTAGTGCTAAAGTTAAAAGGTGAAAAGTGAATTGCCACCAGAAGATAGCACTTAGAAAGCTTTGGTCTAAGTGAGGGAAGTTAGTGGTCACTCATGATGGTAGAAAGATCTCTAAATTTTTTAAAGAACAGAAGAACTTACTTTTTTTTTAATCTTTTCTTTTTTGGACTGAAAAAGAAGCATCACTATGATAGCCTGAAAATGTCATAGTGATGTTGTATCTGATAATACCCTTTGGGATAATAATAAAAAATAGAGATTGTTATATATTTCAGAATCCAAGTGCTTTAACCATTGATTTGAAAAGCCATCCTCAATGCCAAAGCAACTAGGTCACCTACAGGTCATTTCCTGAGAATTTAACCCACTCACTGAGAGGACTTAATTCCTTTGGAAATGACTTGTACTGAAGTCATTAATCATGCTATAAATGGGAGCAAGGCTTAAAAAACCCCACAGCCCATAGCATTTTTTTTATGATAGGTGATGAAATCTCACTAACAGAGGACTGTACAGTGAGGCCAGGTATTTCTAGGGTAGCTGAGATGTTGGGCTATAATTGCCACTCCTTCCTCAGTTTGGAGGACCAGACAGGTGCACAAGGCCCAAGGCGAGGAAAAACTTGAATCCTCTCCAATTTTAGCCTGTACAGTTCTTGAAGGACAGAGAAGATCTGGAGAGGACTAAAAGAAGAGCAGCACAAATTACTGGGATGATATAGTTGAAAAAAAATGACTGAGAAATGACTTAATAGATAGCTCCAAATATCTGAAGCACTGACCAGCTATTCTCATTCTCACAGAAGATAATTAAATGAAATGGATTTAAACTTTGGCAAGGCTGATTTAGGGTAGAAATAAAGAACTACCTGAAAGTAAAGAATATTAATTATATTTCCAATGAAGTCTATTGAATATTCCCAGATAACTCTCTTTCTTTAAAACCTTTAATACATAACTATTTATTTGAATGGCTTAAGTGTTACACAGCATAAAGATGTCTTCCAGTCCAAGAACTGTTTTATTTCATTTTCCTGCTGCCCATTGTTTCCCCATTCCATTCCCAAATCCTTTCATTCTGATGCAATGTCCTAATCCTAGCCATACCCCTTTCAGTTTTTTCCCATCTAGGTTTTTTCCTTGTAACTTCTCTTATTCTCTCTCACATGGGACACACTCAAACATAGATGATTTCCCACATTTTTCTTCTGATTTCCCTAAAATCCCAGAAAAGAGTCAGGTTGTTTCTGCAATGAGAAGGGAATGAAGAAAAAAAGTAATGTTGGTTTCTTCTTTTATGCTATTACCTGAGGGGGGAAAGTGGAATTTATTTCCTTCTTTTAAAAAATGACTAAATCTAAACTCAACCACAAAAATAAGCGACCAACACACCAAATTCTGATTAAGCCTCTGCACAGCAGAGGATTCTGCTCAGTAGACTCAGTTTGCTAAGCATCAATTTGCAGATGCTCATATATTGTGTTTTAAGGTTTCCTAAGATACTTTTGTGTATATATGCAATTGTTCCTGCTTTTTATATAGGTGCAGCAAGTAAACAAATTGTTTTATCTTTCTTTGCTTTTCATTCCCCACCTTCCCCCAACTCTCTATTTGGTGGCCTAAATTACCTCTATCTTCAGCAACTGCAATAAGCATACATATTAGACTAAGGATATCAAAAAAAGCAGAAAAGAAGGTTCTTGCCCCTAGGGAGTTTACATTCTAATGGAGGAGGCAATACACAAACAACTATCTCTTTTTTCATTTCTACCAGCTGAACCCCCAAAGTTTCCTTCAGTTTGAGCCACATTATAGGTCAAATCCTCCATAAAAATTTTTCAGTGGCAAGGAGATGATCTCAGATTTTCAAAGTCAGGCAGGTTCTATCAAATTTTAAAAGCTTAGGTCAAGTCAGATATATGTTTCTCCACTGAGGACTGTTCTTGACCAAGGAAAAAGAAATTTGTCATCAGAAGATTGGCTAGCTGATGATGAACTATCATGATTGGGGGGGGGTCATATGAAATGGGCCAACATTTTAAATAGATCTCATGTAGCACTCCTACTTACAAACATGGAGTGACTAAATGGGGACAAAAGCAATTAAATCACACAGTTTTAGATCACCTACAGACCTTGTTTCAAAGGTGTGGCCTTTGTTGAACAACTGGTCATGTTTAAGAAGAAATAAAAAATAAATGAAAACCCTACAGTTTATCAGTTTGAAAATACTCATCTATTTTATGTATGTCAGTTTTATTGGCATGCTGTTGGACAAATAGCTTTATGACTCTAATTTCCTCTTCATTGGTGGTGAATTCACCCTTTTCATTTTTGATACTATAATTTGGTTTTCTATTTTTTTAATCAAATAAAACCAAAGGTTTATATATATATAATATATATTATTAGTTTTTTATAAAACCAAATCATAGCTTTATTTTTTAATTCAATAGTTTTCTTAGTTCCAATTTTATTACTCTCTCCAGTTTTTCAGAATTTCTAATTTAGTGTTTAATTGGGGATTTTTAATTTGTTCTTTTTTCTAGTTTTTTAAATTGCATGCATGCCCAAATCATTCATTTGTTCTTTATTTTATTTATGTAAGTAATTAGAGATACAGAATTTTCTTTAAGTACTGTTTTAGCCAAATTCCATAAATTTTGGTATGTTGGCTTAGTATTGTTATTCTTTGATGAGACTATTGATGGTTTCTATTATTTGTTCTTTGACCCATTCATTTTCTTAAGATTAGATAGTTTCCAATTAATTTTTATCTATCTTTCCTTAACTGTTTATTATATAAAATTTGTGTTGCTTTATGATCTGAAAAGGATGAAGTCAATATTTCTGCTTTTCTGCATTTGACTGTGAGGTTTTTACTAATACATGGTCAATTTTTGTGGAGGTGCCACATACCACTGAGAAAAAGATATATTTCTTTCTATCTCCATGAGTCTATCATAGCTGATTTTTCTAAAATTCTACTTATTTCTTTAGTTTACTTTTTGATTAGATTTATCTAATTCTGAAAGGGGGAAGTTGAGGTCCTAAACTAATATAGTTTTGCTATTTCTTATAACTTATCTATCATCTCCTCTAAGAATTTGTATGCTTATACAACTTGGTTATTATTTGTTTAGTATTGATATTATTTCATTATTTGCAGTACCTTTTAGCAAGATGTAGTTCTCCTTCCTTGTCTCTTTTATTTGGACCTATTTTTGATTTTGCTTTGTTAGAGATTAGATTGCTATCCCTGCTTTTTTTTTTATTTCAGCTGAGGCATAAAAGATTCTGCTCCTGTCTTTTACCTTTACTCTGTACATGTCTCTCTGTTTCAAATGTAAACAACATATTGTAGAATTTTGGTTTTTAATCAACTCTACTATCCAGATCCCTTTTTTTGAGAGAGTTCATTCCATTCACATTCACTATTATGATTGCTGTGTATTTCCCTCTGTCCTATTTTCCTTCTATTTATATATTCCCTCTCTCTTCTTTCACCCTGTCCCTCCCCATCATTATTTTCCTTATGACCACTGCCTCCCTCGATCTGCCCTCCCTTCTAACACATCCTTTTCTTTTTCCCTTTCCCTCCTACTTCCCTATAGGGAAAGATAGATTTCTTTATTCAACTGAATATGTATATTATTCCCTCTCTGAGTTAAATTAACTTTGAGTATGGTTCAAAATGCTCACCCCCTCCTTTTTTCCCTCTACTATAATAGGTCATACGTCTTCATGTCAGCAGATAGATAAATGACAGATTAGAGCAAATACGTGTTTCTAGTACAAGCTCATTTACAAAACATTGTGGCAGAGGATAACTGCCAACCAGGTGGAATTTTATTAATTTCATTAAGCCAGGCAGCTTCAATGAATTCTCAGTGAAAATCCATAAGAATACAATAGGGATCATTCTAACTATCTACACTGGATAAACAAAGTTAATCAATCAACCAACCAGCACAAATTGAGTACTTTATTGTAAATACTGTGGATACAAATATAAAAGTAAGACAGTCCCTACCCTCAAAAAACTTGTTACTTAATATCCAGACTATGAAATAAAGCTTTGATAACTCCATCAGTTTAGTTAACCAACACAAATATTGTGGATAGATGGTACAGATGGACAATAGGTTGGGAGCAGAATTAAGCAGGAGAAGGAGCTAGTATTACAAAACATTTGGGAAACTGCATGATGATCCCAAACTTCTAAGTGCCACAATGTCCCATGTCTTTAATGCTACTATTATCCTGGTAATACTATATGGCTATAAATCATGAAATAATACCATCTCAAAATAATCAAATGGCAAGTAACTCAAAACCCATGGGTAAAATACTTTGGTTATAAGACAGTTATAACATTAGCAAATATAATATTTAAAAGATATTTTCAAGGAGTCAGATATGACTAGAAAAGGACATGAACTTAAAAAAGAGGTGACAAAAATGAAAGATATCAAATGTGTAGCTATCTGAATAACACCAGGCTTTTTCCTTAATCATAGAAACATTTCCAGTATGATGGACTTTTCATCTTCATCAGTGGAGGGAGTACGTTGTTTTGAAACCAAAAGTCCATTCATGTATAGCAGGCAAATCACTGATGAATTAAAATAATAATTGGATGCTAACACCATGAATTTCTTTTACTTGGTCACATATAAATGATTAATTTTGAAGGCCTAAAGTTCACAACTATTTTAGAAAAAAATACAACTATATCCAGGAAGAGGATATCAGAACTGGAAAACGTTGCAAAGATATAATTGAACACAAAGTGATATGAATTTTATAATGACTTCTAATGGTCTCCAGGAACTCAGTCCTTCATATTTTTTCCTTTAGAAAAAAAACGAGAGCCTGGTGCCAATTAGGTGGCACAATGGATAGAGCACCAACCCTGGAGTCAGGAGGATCTTAATTCAAATTTGGTCTCAGACACTTAATAATGACCCAGCTGTCCTTGGGCAAGTCATTTAACCTCATTGCCTGGTAAAATAAGAAAGACATGAAAATCAGAAAGATTAGAATCAGATCAATCTTAATGCCTTTTGCAAGGTATCATGGCTCTAAGAGCTAGAAGGGACCTCAACTGAAGAAATTTAAACCCAAAGAAGTTAAAAGACTTATGACTACGGTCACAGAAGTAACAGGTTTGAATTCACATCTTTTGTGAAGGGTAACACAAGTACTCTGGCTTCAGAACCATGGTTAACAGAATGAGCTACATACATTTTTAGGGTATACTTGATGAAAATATGTGGAAATATACTCAAAAAATAGGTAGATTTTTAAAAAGTCCTTGCTACATGATATTATATTTTTATTATTTCACAATTAACAGAAAAACACAGACACCACTTTCTCTAAAGTTATTTATTAGTACTGTTATCATTATAATTAATAGTAGTGTTATTAATATTGTGTTTAAATGTTTTGTCCAACTCTGTGATCTCTTTTGAGGTTGTCTTGGCAATGCTTGACCATTTCATAATCCAGATATTTTGCACATTTTACAGATGAAGAAACTGAGGCAAATAGGGTTAAGTGATTTGCTCAGAATCACACAGCTGGTAAATGTCTGAGGCTAAATAAGAAGTTAGGAAAATGAGTCTTCCAATGTCAGGCCTGGCACTCTATTCACTGTACCATCTAGCTGCTCCATTATTATTAATGGTAATAGTACTAATTACTAGTAAAAGTACCATTATTTAATAGTTAAATTTTAGTACTGATTTATCAGTAATAGCACTATTATTAGAAGTAATACAAACTATTAGTAGTAACTATTATTTAATAATTTAGAGCAATATTTAATTTTAATACTACTATTGTAAACAATAATACTAGTTATTATGACTGATAATGTCTATGCTCTGGGACCCTGGACATATATATTAATTCTCTTTACCTCAGTTTTCTCATTTGTAAAATTATTTGGAGAAGGAAATGGTCTACCATTCCAATATATTTGCCAGGAAAAACCTAAAAGGAGTCACAAAGAGTTGGACAAGACTAATCACTAAACAATAACATTAATAATAACATTTGACTTGGCAGAAAATAATAAAGCCCTAAAGGCACTCTTTTCACAAAGTTTTTCATGCATATGTTAAGATCATGTAAGATTACTTGATAAAAGCAATTACATAGATAATTTGTTTAAAAGAATTGAAGCCTCTTATTATTAACTTCAATTATAGCAAAGAACAGGAAAATAATATATTAACCAACGTCTGTCAGCCTAATCATGGGTTTTTTCTAAAAGGTACAAAAAGAGAGATTCTCTGAATGGTGAAGTGCTCCAGAAGCTCTGTTAGTAGATCAACTGAGTTGATTGCTTTGAGTTCTAGTACCTGACATAATATCTTCAACAAGATGCAAACACTAACAAGATATTTGTCAAGCAGTTCATACTGGAAAAAACAAATGGATATACATCTAGCAGTAGTTAAGAATGTTCATCCTGGAGTTAGGACGACTTGAGGGCAAATTCAGCCTCAGAAACTTCTTAGCTCTATTTTCCTAATTAAGTTCCTTAAATCTCAATGTCCACATATAAAAATGGGGAAAATAGCATCTCCCTCTCATGGTTGTTTTGAAAATAAAATGAGATATTTGTAAAGCATTTGTAAAACACCTTGCAATTCTATAGAAATCTCATTATTATTATTACATACAATTGAAAGCATAGTACTTTGCATTAGTTTATCAGTACTTATATCTGGGACAGGACTATAAGTGAATGATGAATCTGGCCAAAAATTTAACAGCAAGATGTTTGTGGACTGGAATATATGTGGGAAACTGCAGAATTTTCAGCCATTCCAAATTGTTCTTCAGTGCAAAACCCCTTCTTTTTATCACAGGAATTCTTCTGATAGCATTGTAGAAGTTTCAGAAGAATCAATGTTATAAGTGACCCAAAGCAGCAGATCTGGGGTTATCATTAAATTATGACATATTTCTGACAAAGACTATGAAGTGGAACTGTAACAAATGACTATGAGTAAAATATGTGATCAGAAAAAGAGGTGTACAGATCATGTAGCAATAGTGGAATGAAAAAATGGTCAGTTCAAGTGTCGCTTTTAATATCCACTGTATCTTCAGTCACTTTTTTTAATATCCACTTTACATTTTAGAAAACTGAGGTTGTCACTTGCTCAAGTTTTCACAGTTAAGGAGATTTGAACAGAGAGAGGTCTTACTTATTGCCAGTCCAGTGCTCTATCTACTGTACCACCTTACTATTTTAGAACAATTTTTTTTTATTTTAGAACAAATTTTAATGTTTTTGTCAAATTGGTACTTGGAAAGCTTGCTTAGTACCCATATAGGATGGAATACATAGACTCAGAGTCTATATTTTTCATGAGGAGAAAGTGTGCTACAGTAGATAGAAGGTTGGACTTGGAGTCAGGATGATCAAGGTTTATGTTCTTATTTTTACATCTAGTGATCATGTGATCCAGGGATCACATCGGTCTACTTCCACAGACCAATAACATTTTAAATTGCACAACTGTGAAAGTTTAGTTCTTGGAAAGTTCCCACATTGAGACCTCCCTTCACTGATTGAGTTACAAGATCAGGTGAAAAAAAATCTGGTTCTTCTAGTAAATTTAACAGGATTAATAGTATTTTAATTGTAATTTTAAAATTTAAGTAATTAAATTAAATTAAAAGAATTTAATTTAAGTAAATTTTAAATTTAATAGTAAATTTTTAATAGTAAATTTTGAAGATAATAAGTTAAGGGTTATGAATACAGTCACAGTATTTCAGAATTTGTGGGAATCTCAGGGTCTTTAATTCAACCTATATGTGAACAAGAATATCGTCGATTCACACAAGTCAAACTGAAGGTTTATTATTATCAAAACTAAATCTGTTTTCAGCTTCTATCCATTGCTCCAAGTTCTCTCATATAAAGCCTAAACTTTCCTAGAAAATTCAACAAGAGAACTTTACTAGAACCAGAGTATCACCATGTACAAAACTGCTGCACAAAATCATTTGTATATTACATTGATCCTTGTAAATTGGAGAACAAATATTTTAACAAATGTCACTACATTCATCCCAATCTACATGGAATGTAAAGATCTCAAACTATAGAGACATAGCTGAAGAGTTGTTGTTGTGGGAAAAGGGTGAAGTATATGTCATTCTCTTCATTCTTTATACTGTTACAGTTGTCTCAGAAATGGTTTTGGTGAGCCTCTAGATCTAGGAGATCAATATGTCTTTTCAATTAAAAAACCCACTTTTTATCCACCAAACCCACCTTTTCCTCTACCTTATATTATGTATGTACATACATTTCTCTACCAAATATTAAGCATAAAGGAACAACCTGTACCAGGACCATTTAATAATAGTAATTATTGTGCTAACAATAATAAAATGTTATCATTGTTTTTGTTATATAATAAACTCATATTGAACATGCAAAAGGCAAGTTTATCCAAAGAAAACCTTTCATAAGCTAGGCAGTCACCCTTATGTTGAGCAGGCATCTCACAAATGCTTTCCGTTGATCACAAGGTGAATCAGTCAAGGTAGTATTGATGGCTTGGCACAATCCATCCTCACTAGTGAAAAGGAACTCATACAACATGTCCAGCTGTCAGCTAGTCAGTAACATCATCTTCATACACAAAAGACGACAGCTAAAGACATTGTAGTTTGGAGAAACAATTTCTCAGTTGCATGCTCTAATGGTTTTCTCCATGGTAATCATACCATTGTGCTGTTAAAGTATTGTTTGAATAGGTAATTGAAAAAAATTCCCAGTCAAATATCTTTGTAAATATTTTCTTTACTCTTGACTTTATATTGCCCTTTGGTCAAACTATTTCTGATGCATCGTCAACTCTGTTATGACACTCCTTGGGAGAAAAGAAACAGAGCTTGCAAGACACTTGACTAAAAAACGGTGGCTGAACATAAAAGTATGATAGTGACAAATTGCCTTAATACCAGAGAAAGTGAAAAATGGAATCTAAAGGACCATTTGTTGGGGGGAAGAGAGGTGTAAAAATAATATGGGTGTTCTGTGCTAAATCTAGGAAAGTTGAAATTAAAATAAAACTAAGTTTGGATATAAAAGAAGTCTTATACAAGTTTTTACAGCAGGTTAAAATTCTTACTGACTTGGTAATTTTCATTGCTGTAACTTTTTTTTTTACAAACTAGAAATTTTATGGTAGGTGCCTGGCCTGTCTCTTAACTCATGCTAATTATATACATAATTAAATATATTTTTAAAGAGAGAGAGAGAGAGTGAGAGAGAGAGATGACTAGAGCCAACTGGCTTGCACAGGTGTCTTCATAAGAATAGTTTAGTGCTAGATAATAAACTGTACCCCAGTCTACTTGAGTCTGTTTAACAGAGACTTCTTTGCAAGTTGAACTGTATGATCAAAACTAATGTTGAACCTTAAAATAGAGATTACATTTTTTCTGAGAATTTTTATTTCCCATACTCCATCATATATTTAAAGGGGTCATTTTGTAAAGTCATAGCTCTTCTAGATGAATGATTAGTCAGACTTCATGAATCATATACATTTAAGTGTACCTACATTCTGTTCTTTTACTTAAAAAGAAAACAGAGTTCCTTCTCAATGAAAAGCAGGTAACTATACTTTAAGCAATTTTACTTATGATGAGTTGTTTTGGCAACTCTAGCAATCAGTTAATAAATTCACCTCATCAGTCAGGAAAAAAAATACCCATGGGGCTGCAATGAAGTAGGAGATCCAGGTTCCCATACAATAAACGTTGCCAAAATTTTGAGTTTCCTTTTCATGATACAACCCCTAAGGAACCTTTAAAATTTGTCTTGTCCAATCTTTTCATTTTAAAGAACAAAAAACTGAGGTCCAGAAAATTTAAAACACTTTTCCAAGATCACACGGGAAGCATATTCAGTTCTCTGGTTTCAAATCCAGTGCCAAGCTGATAACTGGGGAAATAATGGATAGGTACGCAGAAATAAGTACATAGGAAGAGAAACTAGTGGAGAAATTGGTGAGTTCCATTTGGACACGATGAGGTTAATGCTCTAGGAGAAAATATCTAGCAGACATAGGAAAATGTGGAAGAGAAAAGGTAGAAGGGCTAGAAAAAGGAGAAAAAAAGGAATGGGAAGGGAAGAGAAAAGGTAACTGATGAGCAAAGTTCTGTTGAAATTAAGAATGATAGAAGATGAACTCCAGGACATAGATGGAAGGATTAGAAGGAGGGGCACTTTCTTCTCAGATACAGTTGTAAAGAAAAAAGTGATTGAAGATACAGAGAAGTTGTGAGTAGGATAGAGATTACATTGTTCTAGTGAAATTTCATTTTCTATTCAGAAGAAATGGGTTTGAATTAAGATCCTGCTGCTTGGTGCTCAAACTGAGTGAGTTTCTACAGGCATGCCATCTCTCTGTGTCTCTTTCCTTGACTGTAAAATAGGATTATCTCATAAGTCCTTCTTGATGTTATGAAGGTTAGCTGACCTTAGTAAAAGAGGTCGAAATGTAGGGGCATGTATACCTTTGTACAAACCCTTTGCCCCAAAGTCAGTATAACCCCCTCTTTTCAATGGACACCAGATATTCTTTTAGCAAAGAAGTCAAGAAATGGATTTTTTTCTACCATTTACAAAAAAAAAAAAGAATTTTATGTAAACTTTTCATGGATTGTTCCTAAATTTTAAATGGAATGAGAAATAATCTTTCTCTCTATTCAATTTCTTCTCTCTCATTAGAAGAACTATATTCTGACACCTAAGAGTCCAATTTAAGATATTTTTTTTCCTCTTGTGATTTTCCTCTCATTCTACTATCTTTAGAGTTAAATTTTAAACATCATGCATACTGTGGCAATATAAACTCCCAATAGAAATTCTGCTTATGTTGGAAAAGCAGAACACCCAAGCTGAGAAATGTCAACTAGTTTGGAGAATGGATATTTTCCCTAAAGATTTACTGATGTATTTTTTACCTACACTTTGGGGAATAATAAATTCATGGGAGATTCTACACTTTTGCAGAAGAAATGAAGGATTTTGATTTCAAAAACAAAACTGCTTTGTTTTGGAAATTGTAAAGTGAACAATAAGAGATATTTTAATATTAATGTAGCTAAACTGAAAATATTAATTTTCCATGAGTTTAAGCTACCTCATGCTTTTTTAACAAGAAAAATAATGGCCCATTTGGGATAGATTCAAACCTTTTTAGAAAAAATAAAAATAATTTTTTAAATCATTACACAATATAGTTAAAAGGAGTTTCATACCTTAGTTATATCAACTTATTGGTTTAAATGTGATATATTTAGTAGCATCACAAATTGAGAGGAGGTATAGTAGTATGCATAGAGAGCTAGTCTTAGAACAAGAAAATTTAGATTCAAGTTCACTGCTGAAATATCATACTTGTGTGATTCTGAGAAAGTAACTTATCCTCTTAGTGTCCCAAGCAATTCTATATAATTTCAGAAAAGTCAGTGATCCTGATCTCTTGCTGTGAGGAGAGTAACCAATACCAACTTGGATACCTGGTGGGACATTATATCATCATCTGCCACTGGATCTCACAAGGGAGAGCCTTGAACATTCTAATCACCTCCTTCACTCAACTGACCTCTATCCAGTCATTAATATTCTGTTAGGATTTATTTTTCAATGAGTTACACACTCTCACTTCCTCATACTCTCCCCATCCTGGTGATTCTGATTATATTTGAATTCTGTCATAATATAAACCATATTCTCCATGCCACATTTACTCTTAATCCCTCTCAAACCCATTCCCTAATCCTGCGTCCCACTCCCTAATCCTGTGTCCCACTCCAGAGAGAACCACTTCTTCCTCTGTCTTCTTTGAAATACCTTCTCCATAA
Organism: Macrotis lagotis; assembly: GCF_037893015.1. Lineage (NCBI taxonomy): Eukaryota > Metazoa > Chordata > Mammalia > Peramelemorphia > Peramelidae > Macrotis > Macrotis lagotis. Next base: position 633,578,756 of record NC_133658.1, read on the forward strand.
TTAACAAGTCATCTCAAGTCTTTCCCTTTTGCTTGACTCTCACTGAGACTTTGCTCCTTCCTACTGATATCCCTTGCTATTCTGTTCAATGCTATTTATACTTTCATTTCTACCCTTAAATTGTTGGCTGTTTTAGGCAGGTCAGCTTACTTCTTGCTTCAGATTGTCACTCCTATATTCCCCCTTTGCCACTATCATTCACTAATCTCTCCTCTTTTGAGGTTCATTCAATCCAAATTCTTCACCCAGGCAATATTCTGACAGATTACTGTTCACTGACCCTTCAACATACTCCTTCTTTCTTCAAAGAGCTCAATACCTGGATCACAATCTTTCTACCTACCTCAACTCCTTGCCTCATAGTAGGGTACATGAAGGTACAATACTGATATTTTACCCAAATACTCACACTACCCAGTTCCTTAATCTACTCATTTCCCTTGACCAAATTCTCTACTCCAGTTAGTCATACATTTGATCTTGCCATCATCCACAAGTGTTCCATTTAGATATACATGAATTTCAAATTTCCTTTATCTGAACATAACACTTTTTCATTCCATCCTCCTCTCTGGTTGATGCCCTCTAAACCTGTTCTTATCTTCACTATAACCTCAGTCCCTCCAGTCTTCAGTTCTTGCACCATTAGCCTTGTATTAACTATACTCTTTGCCTACTTCAAACCCCTGTTGAATCATGTAAGTTCTACGCTATCTTCTAAAGTTCCTTGCTCCTTTGTTCTTTTCTTGATCATGCCTTGCCAGACTCCAGCCTTATATTATACCCACCATCTGCCACTTCTGTTCATAATCAGATACTGCTAAACAGAACTAAAGAAAATCAGGAAATCATGCTGACTGGACAAAATACAAATTCATGTTACATAATTTTCAACTGGCCCCTTACTGTGGCTAAGCAATCCTTTTTCACCTCCCAAATTGATTCACTTTTGCACTTACCAAACTATATTCCAAACCTTTTCATGGTCCAGCAGCCTCCTATGACCACCCCTTCCCCAACATTTTTTAATCTTTTATTTTTTAATTTACATTTTTATTTATTTTTACATTACTAAAATAGAATTGTTGTAAGAGTAAGCATAATCCCCCCTCCCCCCTACAAAAATAAAAAACCTCACAAGAAATAAAGTGAAAGAAAGAGAAAAAAAAATGTGCTTCAGTCTGTGTTCTGATACCACCAGCTCTGTCTCTGGAGTGTATCGCATTCTTTATCATAAATCCATCAGAGAAGTTATTTCCATATTTTTCCACAGTTAATATTGCTAATTGTAATTCCCTCCATCCATTTCTCCCTACTACCAATTATTATATTTTCTTTCTCTTTTCACTATGTCCCTCTTTAAACATGTGCTCTGGAGCAGCATAGTGGTGCAGTGGACAGAGCACCAGCCCTGGGGTCAGAAGGCCCCAAGCCCACATCCCATCCCAGAGACCTGGCCCCATAGTCCTGGACAGGCCATCCTTACAAAAAAGTAAAAAAAAGAAAATGTATTAAATCTGACTATCTTCTCCCATGATCCCCAACATTTTAAGTTGAAGACCTTGCCTCACAATTTACTCTGAGTATACCTCTTCTCTTTATCTCACATCACTTGGACATATCCTCATATCTATCTCCTCTCACCCTTGTCTCACATAAAGAGGTGTTCCTTCATCTTTAACAGACAAACCTTTCCACATATGCTCTAGATGCTATTCTATCTCATCTATAGCAGCTGATTGCCCTCCCTATCATCCCTGCTCTTTCTCTAATCTTTAACTTTTCCCCATCTACTGAGTGCTTTCCTGAGGTCTATAAAGAGTATATATATATTTATAAATTTATATCTTCTCCATCATTTCAAAATTCTCACTCAATCTGACCAATCCCTATTTTTACTTTATACTTTAGCCTTCTCTTCATGGCCAAACACCTTGAAAAATCCAATTACATTTGTTACCTACACATCCTTCTTCACAATGACTTATAAAATCCTCATTCCATCCTGAATTCCAACCTCATCATTCAGCTGCAATACTCTTTTAAAACTTCTCAATGACTCTTAATTGGCAAACATAAAATGCCTTTTCTCTATCTTCATCCTTCTTGTCCTCCCTGGAGCCTTTGACTTTTTGATCACTCTTTGTACTCAAAGGTAAAGATTATAGTTAATACTTGCTTGATCTAGTTTTTTCTCTTAGCTATTTCAAGGTTTTTTTCTTGGTTTCTTTTCTTAATCTTCATTCGGGTCAGCCTGTTTCTTAACTGGCCACTGGATCCAGATGGTTCTGGAGGAAAAAGTGAAGCTGGTGACTTAGTATAGCTCTCCCTCACTTAAATCCAAGTTATATACACTTGTAATGGCATCACCCGCCTGATGGTCTCTGAGAATGAAGGACAAAACATACTATGAATCTTCCCTAAGGATATATTCTGTTCCCTATTCTTCTATACTTTCTCATTTGGTGATCTCATCAATTCCCATGGGTTTAATCACCACCCTTATGCAAATAACTTTCAGGCCTATATATCCAGCCTTAATCTAATTACTGAACTTGAATTTTAAATCATTAGGTCCCTCTTGGACCTCTCATAGATTCAAGTCCCATAGTCATTTCAAACTCAAAACATTTCTATTTCAAATTCAACTCTTTGTCTTTTTCCCCCCCAACTATCTTCTCTTGCATTTCCTTATCATTGTCAAGGGCAATGTCATCTGAGCCATCCAAATCCACCACCTGGATTGTCATTCCCAATTCTTCACACAACTCACATATCTAACCTGTTGACATTTAACCTTCATGACATCTCCTGTTCAAGTCATTGCCTCCCCACTCACATAGACTTTACCCTGGTATAGGCCCTCACTATGACAGTCATTAGAATTGCTGTCTTATTGGTCTCCCTGCCTCATCCACTCCTAATCTATTCTGTCTTTCATTCAGAATCCAAAGTGCTGTTCTCTAATGCAAAGGTCTAACCATGTCACTTCCAAGCTCAATAAACTTCAGTGGTTCCCTATTATTTAAATATAAAATGCTATTTGACTTTTAAAGCCCTCTCTTGACTTCTTACCTTTCCAGTCTCCTTATACTTTTTTCCTCTTTCTGGTCCTCAAACAAGTCTCTCCATCTCCCATTTCCATGCTTTTTTAACCAATTGCTTCCCAGACCTGATACTCTCTTCCTCTTCATTTCTATCTTCTGGTTTACCTGGCTTTTTTTAAGACTTGGCACACAGATAGGGATATGGAACAGATGATCCCCAAAGCTCCTTCCAATTCTAGAATTCTGAGAATACTGTGAAAAGACATTTTTAAACTACTACTATATTGGCCTAATTTGACTACAAATGCGCCTCCATTTGAGAAACTATATTGTGAAATGATATTTTTTGTAAATAGTTTTTGTTTCAGTTATTTCCAGACCTGCCCTGCCCCTACCCAATGAATCCTCCATTTTAACAAAGAAAAATATCAAAACTAACAGAGGAAGGGACTATCAGTATATCCAGTGTTCAATACCTATAATTCTCATTTCTCTGCCAAAATAATAATGATAAAAGTAATAAAAATAATCATATTAAAGTTTATGTAATAATACCTTACATAGTTTACATTGTCTTAAGGTCTTCCAAGATTATTTTTATTATCTCATTAGATCTTCACAATTGCACTACCATAGGGTTGTTCTTATTCTTAATTTTCAAATTAAGAACCTAAAACTCAAGAGGCTGTGACTAGCTCATGGTCACATCATTCATGGAGTTACTGAGTCATGATATTTATGCAGCTCTTCCTAAATCCAAGTGTTCCAACCATTATTCCTCTGAAAAAAAAAGTTTTCTTAACTCTTCTTGGAGCCAAGATTGATGCTTCATATTCAGTTTTAGTTGTCTGGTAATCACTACATATATTGTTCTCCTGGTTTTGCTTACTTCACTCTGTATCAATTAATATAAGTCTTTGCATGATAAGTTCTTTAACATGCTCTATTATGCAAGGCTCAGAGGTCCACATACCACAGATTGTTTCTATAAGAAACTTTAGAAAGCATGAACTTTTGAGATGTATGAACTTGAAAGACCATCTTTAGCCAGACCTCATACAATAGAAAACAGCAATGTTTTAACTATCCTCAAGGTTAGAGCTCCCCTTTGAGTGGGCGAGTATTTCAAAGAATCTATGTTTAGTCACTCTCAACCTTTTGAGCCCTTAAAAGCATATACCTATTGCACTTATAGCTTTGAGACTACATCCAATTCTTTTGTGTGTGAAATTAGCCAATTATTTTTTAGTAATTTGAGAATTATTCTGTCAGATAATTATCTTCACATGTGCAACCTTTTTTTATAATGATGATTTGTAAATTAATCTTGGTTATATATTTAAAAAATAAGTTTAAAGCTTGTGGGAAGAGTGTTTAGAATCTTCTTTACAAAAACAGTGCAATAATTATATATGTACTATAACTGGTCATATATTATTCTCTTCCTATCAATTTTGAAGAGAAAGTGAGTTATTGGGTTTTTTTATGATTTCCACCATTAAGCAGAAGTTGTCAGGAACAAAAATTCCTGAAGTTTTTGAGTTCTTAGGAAAACCAGTTAAAGAATGAACTTGAAATTGTGGTTACTCTGAAAATACATAGAAGAACTCATTGTTATTCATATTTATAGGTTGCTTTTATCTAAATGAGTTGCCTTCTGCTCCTATTACTGACAGTATCAACCTTTTTTGAAGGGGAAGGATAACAGGAATCATATTCTAAGATGCAAAGTTCAACAGTGTCTAACAAAATTTTTACATATATATATGTTCATATGTATGTATACATATAAATGTGCATATATGCATATGTACATATATACATGTGCAAATATACATAGATATTTATGTGTATGTCAACATTGTGATTTCATTATTCCTGATATGGAAATTCTTTCTACATGACCTTAAGAAATTCTTCTATAATATATATAATCTTAGAGAGTTGATTGGGATTCTGATAAAATTTGACTAATTTGACTAATCCACAGTGACTCAATCAGTAGGAGTTTTGAGGAATGGAACCCAAGATTCCCTGATTATATGATGCTAAAGCAAGCTTCCTAGCCACTGTTGTACTTTACCTCTCTGAGTAATATTATGGCTTAACTTTGCACTATTCACATAAATCTTATATTTATGTAGAAAACAAGGGAAATTAAATTCTCCTTACTATAAATAGTAGAGTTAACCATTCTGCTTATTTCTTCAATGGTTTGCATCTGAATGAGATGCTCATTGCTTTCACTGTCACCTCTACTCCATGGGTGGGATAGGGTAAAACAGCAGGAAATTTTGAGATGGTCTGAAAAAGTTTAACCCTCCCCCATTGTAATAGTAAAATATTATTGGGGAAAAGAGACCCAGGAAAGAAGGGTGTCTTTTCTTTGTGCCAGTCAACTTTTATAGGCTTCAAAGGGTTACCTGAACTCCAGCTTATATAACTGACTTGATTTGAAGTTGCTCAATAGAGGAGATAACAGTGAAACTGTACTATAAAAATAAATTACTATCATGAATATTAAGCAACAGGAATATAATAAACATGACTGCTTATATGATTCTGATTTATTGATACTGATATACTTGTAAATTACAACACTAAGTGTTCATTCTAGTTGTTTCAGAATATGTGCCAAATAAAGCTTGGTGGACAATTCCTGCAGACCTTGACATCTGCTACCAAATTCCTACTTCAGTGCTCCCAGCATCATCTTTCTCATGTAGACGGACTTGATACCATTTGTGCTTACTCTCCCATTTTGTTCCCCTACCCCTGACTGGCTGAATTACTTAGATTGCCTTTTAGCTTTTAAAACTAGCACCATGGAGGTTCACTTCTGATTGCAGTGGAACAAATCCAACCACAAACTCTACTCCAAGCTATCACTGTTCTGCTAAATAGTGTTCACTATTAATCGAGAGATTCCATAACTCCATTTTTGATCCTCTTGGCACTTACGTTGGGATTTCCCAATGTTAAGAATTACTATGTTTGGCAAATGAGCATAGTAATGAGAAAGCCAGATCATTGGTGCTTTAGGGGTTATATAAATAAGAGACATCTTGACTTTTAATAGAAGTCTCCTGCTCTGCATGTATATAATATTACATAATGAATGGCTGCAAGATTATAGTATAAGTCAATAACTGCTACTGTTGCTAACAAGAGTAATAGATACTGAAGTTCCCTTCAGTTGGAATCTACTATCTGCATATGAGATTAGATAGATATGAAATTTTACATTTTTCTTATCCAAACTTTGCTTTCTACTCTGTGATGGAGATAATTTGGGAAGAATCATTTTTATTGATAATCTTAAAGCTCCTTGAGGGCAGGCAAATAATAATTGTGAAGCATATATCAAAAGACTTAGGATATAGTAGGAGATTAATGAATGCTTAGTAAATTGAATATTGAGCCTGAGGCTTTTACAAGAAACAAGTTAACTTCATTATCCTTTTGGGTACCATTGATTGCAATACACTCTATAAGTTTGCAAGAAAGATACAGTTTTATAAAATATAAATTCAAGTAAACAAAAAAGATGAAATTTCAATTTACGTTAAGTATATAATATAAGGGAACATAATTATAGGCATCTAGAATTCATGGTTTGTAATGTATCAGTCATAGTAATGAATAAAATATAAACAAATTAAATATGAGAGAAGAATCAGTTGCTTAGAGAATTACAGAGTTGGGATGCAGTGTGATACAGTGGAAAGAATGCTGGACTTTGATCAAAGGACCTCAGTTCAAATCGCATCTTTGCCATTTACTACCTGTATGACCTTGGGAAAGTCAGTTGATGTCTCTGAGACTTAGTTTCTTCTATAGAATGAAGAAATTCCTTCCTTCCTATAGTCCCTTCTACCTTTACATCTAGCAACATGTCAGAACAACATTTGACAGGTTTAGCTCTTTTCCAGCATGTATATCTGTAATTCCCAGCTCCTGGAAAATTCTCATCCTTATGTCACAATTCAGTTGGGTAAACTAAACATATTCACATAGAACAGAAAATAATCTTTCACACCTAAGGGATGGTATTAATGTTATAGGAGTTCAAAGAAGGAGAAAATGTTCTGAAATGGTCAGGGAAAGTTTAATGAAGGTTCAGGAAAGTCTCAGTGACAGAAAGAAAGGCATATAGGATGTTATACTTTGGAAGTGGGAATGACAATAGAATGATAGGGAATAGTGTAATGACTCTCCTGGCTAGGGCATAAAATTTATGCAGAAGAGGAGTGGGAGATAAAGCTGTGGAGACAGGGTAGAAATGGATTATGAAATATCTTAAGTGTCACAAAGATATCTGGACCTCAACCTATAAACAAACAGTTGAAGGTTTTGTATGATAAAGCAATGAAAAGGGAAAGTAGTCACTAGTTAGGAAGATTTACCTGGTGATTTACAGGAGTGATAAAGAAAAAAAATGGAGGCAAATTAAAAGGTTGATGAATTTCATCTATATCTTGGTGGCTAGTGAGCTGTTTGTCCTTTGGAAAAATTACAAAATTTCCCATGACATGGTGAACTAGAGATCTCTTCCTAAGATCCCTTTCAGTTCTAAAATTCTCTGGTTTTGTGATTGAATAGGATGCCAATATATTGGAAAAGAAAAAAGTGAATAAGAGAAATATGGTAAAGAATATGGATATAAAATAAAATGAAGAAGATAAATCTCATGTTTGAAGATGATCAATTGATGGAAGAATAGGTTTTCAATGCACAGAAATTATTAATATATATACATAAATTTATATATATATATATATACACATACATACATATACATATATAGTTGTTCAGTTATTTGAGTCAAGTCCAACTTTTCATGACTCAATTTGGTGTTTTCTTCACAAAAATACTACAGTGATTTGACATTTCCTTCTATAAGTCATTTTACAGTTGAGGAATTGAGGCAAACAGGGTTAAATGACTTACCCAGGATAATCAAATTTGGATTCAGGAGGACAAATCTTTCTGATTCCAATCCCAGTATTTTATACATAGATATAGATAGAGATAGAAATATATGGATATAGCTATAGATAGAGATAGAAATAGAGATAGAGATATATATATAGCTAGAGCTAGAGCTAGAGCTATAGATAGATAGAGATAGAGATAGAGATAGAGATAGAGATAGAGATAGATTAGATATAAATATAGATAGATATAGATATAGAGATAGAGATAGAGATAGAGATAGAGATAGAGATAGATAGATATAGATATAGATATAGATATAGATATAGATATAGATATAGATATAGATATAGATATATGATGATAGAGATAGAGATAGAGATAGATGATATAGATATAGATAAATATAGGTATAAGTATGAGTATGGGTATGGGTATAGGTGTAGGTATAGGTATGGGTATAAGTATAAGTATAGGTATAGGTATAGGTATAGATATATAGATATACACTACACCTTGCACATGATAAGTATTTGTTAAAAAAGGAATAAATAAATATAATTAGGAAAGTAAGTTGGTTTGGGTAAGAATAAATGATTGGAATAAAAATATAAGCATTTTCCTTTTAGAGATGATATTGACAAAACTAATGTGCCTTGTAGAACTATGAATTAAGAAGCAGTTGGCAAAGTTTCGTTTTTATACAGGTAAAAGTGAATAGAATTTGTCTACTCACTTCTGATCAATCTGTGGAAGGAATAAAGCAGAGGATGTAAGAAAGCTTTATGTATGTGGCCTAACTTGGGAGGAATTTAGGAAACAGTTCAGAGACAGATATAGTTTAACTATACAATGAGATCACAATAGACTTTGAAAGAAGCAAAGAGAATGTTGTTAGAAGAAAAAGATGGATAAAATGTCATTTTATTTTGTACCTGTTCAAAGAAAGGTACTGAAACAGAGAGTAAGGATCTTGAATTTGATCTACAGTATAATACCTCAGTAAAGAGAGGCATTAACCAGGATCAAAATCAGTCTTAGAAGAACAGTTCAAATCTGACTTCAAGGATCACTTTATCTTGTATATGGAACTACATCTTAGTTCACCTAGTACAATGGAAACAAAACAGAATTAAAAAGGTAGAAAAGAATACAAGTTACTAAAAATTAACATGAACTTCAGTTTTTAATGATTTTTAAAAATATATAATATATTTTGCCAACAAGATTCAGTTCTCCTAGGGAAAAAAATGTAAATGTCTTAAATTAGGCTTCACATTTAGGGAAAATCTCCCATTTGAATGATTATGAATTAATTCTAAAATACTCCCTGATTACTAAAAACTATTATCTATATAAACAGTGCAGGCAAACTCAGATTTCCTTCCAACTGTAATATTGTTGATCTAAAATTTGAAAATCAAGTCCAGAGATAAATAAATGGAGGAGTGAATAGAGAACTAGCCCTGGGGTCAGGGGGACCTGAGTTCAAATTCAGTTTCATACTTTTAATAACTATGTGACCATGAGAGTCACTTGACCCTGATTGCCTCCCCCAAAAGGGAAAAGTCCAAACATATGCAAGAATGTGTCTTGAAAAAAATATCAACAACAACAATGAAAATTATTTATAAATTGGGATATTTGGTTTTTATTATTTTATTTTTATTTTTAATATTTATTAATCATCCTAAAACTGTTCTACTTCTGCTCATTTCCTTCTGCATCTGTTGATAAAAGTCTTCCCAGTTTTTTCTGAAATTGTCTATTTCATCATTGTTTTATAGCACACTGATACTCCATTAAATTCACATACCACAATTTGTTTAGCCACTATCCAATAGACCTCCTTAGTTTCCCATTGTGTATGGCATATACAAACATCTATAAATGTAGATATATAGGTGTATGTATTAAATTATCTGTTTATACATATAAGTGTATTTAATCTTTTTTCTGTTTGTTAATGTTTTAAATTATAGATCCTTTTCTTTCTGTGATTTAAGTGCTGACCTAGTAGTGACATAATTGAGTCAAAAAATAATAAGCACAATTTGCTTACTTTGTAAGCATAGTTTCCATTTACTTTCCAGTATGGCTAGACTAATAATTTATCAACAGATAATAATAAACCTGTTTTCTCATATTTTGGAATATTTTTAGAGATGTCATTTACCCAATTGCTATTGTAAAGACATCACATTTTATCAATTCAATTTTGTTTTAAAATTTTAGACCAATTTCTTAGAAAGTATCTCTCCCTCTCCCTCTCCTTCTCTCTGCCCCTCTCTCCTTCCCTCCTTGCCCTCCTCCCTCCTTCTCTCTCTTCCTTTGAACTATCCACTATTATAAGCATAATAATCTGTATAAAGGATTGGAAGAAAATACCTATGATCCAAGAAAGTAAAAAGATTCTCAGATCAAAACATATATATATGTATATATAAAACATTAAATTCACTTAAATTTCAAGCATGTAGTTATTATTATTATTATTACAGCAATTTATCAATCACTGAACATATATATATATATATATAGTTAATAGGATCCAGTGATACTATCATGTCAAAATTAAGTATCTTTCATAGTTATCATTATTTTCTATTTGTAGATCTAGTTTGTACAAGTTGTCCTTTTGGCAAAATATCATTTATTCTCTCTATCACAATAGATGAGAAAATTTGCTACTGTACATTTCTTGAATTTTCAAAGAGCTAAAATATCTCAAACATTTCCTCAATAATTGCCTTGAGTATTATATGTGGCATGTTTTTTATTATTTTACCTGTTATGCAAATCAAACGGTAACATTGACTGATATTCAGCAAAGAATCCTTGACTATCAAAAGCAGAGTCAATTTAAGCTAAAGATTATTTACAGTGTTGTGACTAAATAATTCAAGTTTGAATGAATATGCATGGTTGTATGACAGGAAATCCTGAAATTTGTAATATACAGGATAATAATGATATTTTACATGTACAAATAGCTTTCAAAATTGAGGCAATATGGTATAATGTGGAATTGACTCTGGAGTCAGACCTGCATTCAAATTCTATCTTTGATGCTTATTACCTATATAAACGTAGTCAAATTATTTACCACAGTCAGGCTTCTGTTTCCTCATCTATAAAATGGAGCTTGGGTTAAATGACTTCTTAGATCATTCTTAAAATATTTCCATAAAACAGAGTAAGTAAAATAGCCTCTACTAATGAGTTAAGAAAACTGAGCCCCAGATAAGTTAAACAAATTACTCAAAGACAAATGAAAAAGTATCTATTGGCAGATCAGGAATTAGATTTCATGAATTATAATAGTGAATCCAATATTCTTTGGTTTTTAAACATAATTTTTCATGAAAATATGATAAAATGATAATTTTATTTTTCATACTAAACAAGATATTTATCAATATCAATTACTTATTATTATTAGCAAGAACTATTCCTGTTAAGATTCTGCTTTTCTGTCTTACAAACTACCTATAATTTTTAAGGTGAAGGGGGATCTTATGGATGATTCCCCAAGGTATCTATCTAAAGTTGCTTTTTGTCACCGACAATAAGGTTCATCATTTGCCCTAATTTGTTTTAGGGTGAGTCTTCATTTTTGTTGTTTTTTCACAAAAGAATCAAAGTTTAAAACTCTTAGTCTAACTTTAACTATACATTTCTATTTATATTACTATTACTATTTCTGAAGATAAAGACATTTATCCACATATTATGCTAACTCAATTATGTATATTAACGGAAGAAGTACATGCATTAACTGTATGCTCACTAATATTTTTAATTAATGGACAAAGATATATCAAAGCCAGGATCCAAAAAGATCTCAATAGGATAATTTAGCTTGCCAAATCTGATAAGACAAAATTTAATGGGGTAAAATATAAATTCCTATACCTAGAATCAAAGGATCAACTATAACTATAATTATAATGTAAGAACAGAATAGAGGTGTAACATTTTATATGAATACAAAACTATATCTCTTTATGAATCTATGTATTTATATAGATTAATTCATTCACTTATTAATTCACATATATAGGTAGAGAAAAAAATTGAGTTTAGTTCACTATGGAGTTGAAGTAGATTATTTCCTTTTAAGAATGACATTAACAAACTGAAAACTGTCTAGATGATGACAGCAAAGAAAGTAAATAGTAAAAGGACTGGAGCCATATCTAATGAGGATTTGCTGGGGAAATTTAATCTGGAGGGGAAAAAAAGAAAAAGTCTTAGACATGATATGATAGCTGTATTTAAATGGTTGTCTTGTGAAAGAAGGATTAAGATTGGTCTGTTCCTCCCCAATGAATCAAGAAGAAGTAATGGATAGATGTTACACAGAGATAGATTTCTTCTTGGTCTAAGTCAAACCTTCCTAACAATTAGAGTTGTCTAAAAGTAAAGTGGGCTTTCTTGGGAAATAATGTGTTTCCCTTATCACTGATAGCCTTCAAGTAGAATTTAGGTGGTCATTTGTCTGAGCTGTTTTAGAAGAGATCCCTACTCAAGGACATATGGGGTTGAAAACCAGATGATCTCTAATCCAGTCCAGAGATACTGTGATATAATGAAAATCCACAGACAAGCTAAATTATTTGAATTTTGAATGAAAAGAAATATGTATGTGTCTATCTATCTTTCTATCTCTAAATATGAAATATTTGCAAAGCACTTAGCATAGAGCCTGCAATATATAATAGGTGCTTAATAAATGGTTATTTTCTTATTTCCATATATGTATATGTTTATATACATACATATATGACTTGACACATATGCATAAGCCATATAAATTAGTCCCCAAGTAATGCATAGTTAGCTAAATATACTTAATGATACTAAAAGTAATTTTAAAAATCAAAGACTAAGAGAGAGCCTATATTTTGACAAGAATTGGTTCTGTTTTTAGCTTTCCTTTTTTTGCTTTGCTTCTATTCTATTTGCTCCTTTGCTATTGTTCATGTAAAAACAGGCATTTTTACTTGAAGGGGAATTTAAGGATAGCCATTTATTCATTCATTCATTCATTCATTCATTCAACAAATATTTGTGAAGTATATTAATAATGACTCCTCCAGGGCAATAACTTCCACAAAGCATACAGCCTTAGTATGAAAAAGAACAGTTAAGTTACTCATATAAAAGCAAAATAAAAAATTAATGCTTCTATATATCTATAGATGTGACTATCAAACTACATTAACTTATATCAGGACTCTATGACTAATTTAATACCCAATATACATTGCTATGTGTGTGAGTGTGTATGAAATGTATCATTGCCATAGTGTAAGAGTTGAATTAGCTTCCACTTGACTAGATGAGAGCTCTTAGTTCTTATTTTGAAAGCAATCAATTGAGCATGGTTAATTAGGATAACACCAAGTAGTTTTTTTTAAAAAAGCAACACACTTATTAGAAGGTATATTTAAATGTTTTCCTATTACAGTCCTGATGGTTAGATCATTGGAATAATACACCAATGCCTAGATTGTTAGATGCTTTCTTTTTTTAAAAGATGTATTTTCTTAAATTACAACAAATTATTATGGTTATTTTATGTGGTATTACAGTGCTGCCTTTAAATGAATCATTGGGTTAGAAACAAAGAACCCATTCCAGTCTTCTAAGCAATTACTGCAACAGTAGAAGCCAAAAAAGATTTCATTTGGGAAGACGATAAACCATTAATTATTTTCTACTTCGGTCCATCAGAGATCTTTTAGCATTACTTACAAATATAATATATATATATATATATATATATATATATATTATATTTGATATAATTGTTTTTCTTATGTAGTCCTAGGATAACAAAATCCTGGTTTTTAAAGTAATGCAAGTTTTATATTAAATCTGATTTTTTTTTCAGGTATTTTTCCTTGTTAGCTAAAGAATCTAGGCCAATGCAATAAATGCATATGATCTAATAGTTATAATGACTATAAATGGGTTGGAACTTATTTAGAAAATTCCCTGGTTTCTCCACTTAAATAATCCTTCTGAAGAAATATTCCCTTGACCATGAAAGAAATAGGAGGAAAATTCCAATGTCATCTTTTTTTGTAAATTTATTAAATTAATATACATTAATGGGCATTATTCCCTTAGAACAAAAAAACAAGGCAAACCTTGCTACTCAACTGTGTAGAGATGGATTATGGTTAGCCAGATGAGGGGTCAAATGCCTTCGATGACCTGTTTGTGGAAGGCCACTATCTCTGGTTTCAGATCTTTTGCTTATTAATCAAACCAAATATTTCACTGAAATTATTTTACTCCCCAGTTCAACACACTCCCTGTATACAGTCAGATACAGACAAGGTCTGAGAGGGCAATGTATTTCTTAATAACTGCCACCAACTTCCTTTCTTCCTTCCTTCCTTCCTTTGCTTTTTTGTCCTCTGCAGTAAAGCAAATTGTATCCACCAGTGAGCTTGTCATACCTCTTTCACCACATCTAAGGAGCTAGTTTGGATCTATACTACAATCAGTATTTACAAGCAAAAAAGTAGTTTTCTGCTCTCCCGTTGAAACAATTGTCAAATTCTTCTTTTGACTTGCAAAATTTTGCAGAAATTGACAACTAATTCATTGATAGGAAGTAAATATGGAAGCTCAGAAAGGCAGTTTTAAACAACTGCTTTCCTGACCATAACTGCATTTTCACACTGTCAGCACTTCCATTATAAACATTTTTTTTTGTCAGGAGTTTATAACACAAATGTAAAGATTTGCTATGGGCTAAATCTCAACCCAAGAGCAAATGTTTATACCAATTTTGAAAACAATCAGCTTGCCCATTTGTAGTTATGCATGTGTTCATCATCTGTTATTGCTTGTCCAATGCTCTCCAACTTCTGGGAGGAAAAACAGACATCTGGAGAGGAGAAACAATGTTTGCTATCCTGCAGATGTGGTCTGTTTTCTGCAATCATTGAATAAGGAAGGTATCTTATTATAAATTTCTGTCCTTTAATGCAGGAATATGCAAATGACCAATTTTTGCACAAATGCCAATATTTTCCAAGTATCTAATGAAAGAGGTCTATTAGTTAACCTGGTCACTATACCTCTGTGTTATACCCATTTTGCAGAAAGGAAAAAAAATGTATAAAATTGCTAGTAAGTTGCAAAAAAATAAGAAATTTCTTCAATGACAAGTTTTTGTTTTCAAAGGTTAATAAAAAAATAAAAGTTTGTGATCCTGGTCATTCTCTATTTCATACTGCCTCTAACATAATATTCAAAATCTTTAGTTCAATATATAAGCCCTTCATGGTTTGATACCCATTTACTTTTCTAGTCTTTTTTTTTCATATTACTGACCTTTACAAATCCTCCATTCTAGGCAAACTGACTGGTATTCATCCCATCTCCTACCTTGGCACAAACCTGACTGATGCTTACCTCCTTAAGGAATACCTACCCTTTTTTAAAGGACAAATCAAGCGCCATTGTCTGCTACAAGGTCTTTCTAGATCCTCTCATGAATTAGCATTCACTCTAACTTGAAATTATTTTATTTTCTCTATAGTCTGTATATACTTGCACACAAACAAATATATGGGGCAGCCAGGTGGTACAGTGGATAGAGCACTGATCTTGGAGTCAGGAGGACAAGAGTTTGAATCCAGCCTCAGACACTTGATACTAACTTAGCTGTGTAACTCTAGACAAGTTACGTAACCCTGATAGCCTTGAATCCAGGGCCATCTCTAGTGGTACGGTTCATATCTGGCCACTGGACACAGATGACTCTGGAGGAGAAAGTTAAGGCTGATGACTTAGCACAACTCCCCCTCACTCAAATCAATTCACGTGTTTGTCATGGCATCACAAACATCATCACAAATAGATATATCATAAGGAATTTACATTCTACTTGAGTCATACTATATATTATAATAATAATAATAATGGTTTGTCCTTCATTTTTGATGAAGACTATAACATAAGGGATATAATGCCAAGACAAGCACATGAATAGGATTGGAGGGGGGGGCTGTGCTAAGTCACCAGTCTCACTTTCTCTTCCAGAGTCATCTGGGTCCGGTGACCAGATATAAATGAGGACAACTGGAGATGCCCTGGATGTGAGGCAATCAGGATTAAGTGACTTGCTAGTAAGCGGCAAGTGTCTGCAGGCATATTTGAATTCCTCTCCTCCTGATTCCAAGATCAGTGCTCTATTCACTATGCCACCTAGCTGCACACCATATATTATGGTATATATTATATATATGCTTTTTGTCTTTTGTTGTTGTTGTAACTTGTCCTTCATACTGAAAAAGACAGTAGACATCAGGAAAGTGATGCCATGACTTTCAAATGAACTGGTTTTAAGTGAGGGAGGGCTGTGCAAAGTCACCAACCTCACTTTCTCCTCTGCAATCATGGGGACCAGTAGCAAGATAGAAATCAGAATGATTCTAAATCTTATGATTCTCTTCCCTTCCTTTTCTGTTTTCCTTCCTTTCCCTTCTCTCCCCTTCTTTCCACATAAGTGTCATAGTCTTACCTGCCCAAAAAATATAAATTTTGATTGCTGAAAACCATCTGATATTTTTTTCTCCAATAGACTGTATTCAACCTATGCCACCACTCATTTTTCATTGTCCTTTGAGTCATCCAAAGTTTTGATCTTTAGAGATTTGGTATTGCTTTTATTATAACTGTTGAGCATAAAAATAAGGTTATTGCTACTAATGAAATGGTTTTGTGTATGTCTGTGGGTATCCATGCAGTTTTTAGTCATGAAGAAAAATGACACAAAATAAAATTATTCACTTGATCTTGGAGATTATGATGTTACCTTTGGCATCACCATTGAGCATAAGCATTAAACTATTGTTACTAATGAAATGGGTTTGTGTGTGCTTGAAGTTTTTAGTCATGAAGAAAAATGGCACAAAGATACAAAGAAAAATTGTTCCTTTGAAAAGAAGAAACTCTTATCTGAAAAAAACCTATGTGGAAACATATGTAAATCAATGACAATCTAAGCTTTTGAAAAGAAATTATAAAACAAAAAGGGAAGATGACCAACGGATATAAAAACATGCTTAATTATATTCTTAAATGAAAATTTGTATTTTAAAATAAGCTGAAAACAAAGGACAAGAAGAAAGTATGTTGAAACTTAAACATAGGATTGAGTTGGATAAGACATGATAAAGTAGAGAGTGGATCTATTCCAATTTTATTCTGCTTTTTCTGATAAGGAAAATGATCTTTGAATGACAAAGGAAAGAATAAAGCTTAGTAACAGGCGATAGATATTCGATGCAAATGGGGTAATAGTGATTAAACTAGCTAAAGTCAAATCATCAGGTCCAGATAAACTTCATCCCAGCATGAGTACTGAGTCCTGAGTACACTGTAAGTGACCTTTGAATGTGCACAGAGAATGGTAAAGATGCTGCAAAAGTAGACTAAAACAAATATTGTAAAGAAAAAGGAGTAGTACCTTCAAAGAACAGATCAGTGAATTTGACATTAGCAAAATTTTAAAAGATATTGTCTAAGGAATCATTACAAAAAAATGATCATAAAGAACTAGTTTAGCCTTATTAAGATTAGACCCTGCCAGGTTCACCTTGTTTTATGTATTTTCAGGATTATTCAACCAATATCAGTATGGAGCTTGACTAAGCTTAAACAAAAATTTTGGAAAAATCTCTTATTATTCTTGTGGACAAGATGGAAGGAGAGAGACCAGACAATAGAACATATTAATTAAAAATGATTTAATATCAATCATTAATGGTCTAATTCAACTGAGAAGATCTTAAAAAATCAGCAAGTTATTTATTAAACAGGTTTTGTGCCTATATAAGGCATACAAAACATAAAAATGACACAATTTTTGCCCTAAAGGACTGTTCCATGGGAAAGAAGACAACATGTATATTCATATTTATATATAATATGTGTTTAACAGAAGTACAAAGTAACCTGATGGGGAGAGCACTAGCACATAAGGAAATCAAGAAACATTTCGTATAAAGTCAAGACCTTTTAGCTGAGTTTTTTGGTTTTGTTTGTTTTGTTTTTTAGGTTTTTGCAAGGCAATGGGGTTAGGTGGCTTGCCCAAGGCCACACAGCTAGGTAGTATTAAGTGTCTCAGGCCGGATTTGAACTCAGGTACTCCTGACTCCAGGGCTAGTGCTCTATGCACTGAGCCACCTAGCTGCCCCTTAGCTGAGTTTTGAAGGGAACAGAGTATTGTAAAAAGCAGAGGTGAGAAAGGAAGCATTTCAGGATTAGCAGACACAGATGTAGAAAATGGAGTGCTACATGTGAAGAAAAAGTGAGAAAGTTGGTTTTGCTAGATGATAAAGTAAAAGAAGACATCTGTCCCATGGATCTGTATTTGGCCTATGCTTTTGAACATTTTCTAATGTTAAATTGATGGCATGATTTTCTAAATGGAATATCAGGAAGTTAGTATCTCACATAATGTCTCCTCTTTTATCTATCTTGCTAATTTGCAAGGCAAATCTTTTGCCATCTTCCTCAATTGCGTTTTACAAATGAATATCAATATTCTAAATAGATGTTGTCCTCACCTTCCATGTCTTCATTTGGCAAGATCATGTTTTTCTGGTCTATTAAAGAGATTTCTAAACTCTTTTGGCCTCTTTGTTGTGATGATTGCTTCATATTGATTAAATTTCTGTTGAAAAAATGGTCATAATCAAAATAATATATTTTTATCCATTTACTCATCTTTTAAGTCAACAACTCTTTTAAATTGTCAAGTCATTTTGGAACTGCAGTAATTCTCAGTGTCTTCATCTCATGTTTATTCTTTTAATTTATTGGCAATTCTGACCTTTGCCTGAGACAATTATCTCATTATAATAGATTGTGGATTCTCACATTGGTGACATCCAATCACTTTCTTTTTGTTAAGATATCATCAACCTCATTTTTCATGATCTCATTCAGTCTTTTACATGTCTAATACTTTCCAACTTTCTCCTTCAAGAAAGTATTCCTGCCAAAGAAAACAAAACCAACAGCATAAAACATCCAACTTCCATAGTAATATAAATTTTAAAGCAACTCAGACAACTGAACTCAGATAAAATCCAAGGGAAATTATAAAACAATTCATCCTCTACTTAATAGAGAAGGGAGTGAAAGAGTGAATAACAAACGTCAAATGTAGAAGATGAGGATAGAAACTTACTGCTTGATCTGTTTCTTCAATACAAGAGAAGGGTCAAGCTGAGTAGCATATGTTGGGAAATTATTGTGATTATAATATAATATATTTCTAATGTAATATAACTTAAAGTGGAATTTGGTTCTAACAAATCAAAAGTTTTCTTTTCTTTTTAAATATAATCAAGATAAAGCAAGCTTAATGCAGATCTTGTATTCTTTACATCTTTGTGGAAAAGCAAAGATGTCTGTTGCTATGGGTATCACTTGCCATACCCTTCTTGTAATCTCATCTATTAAACCCTTGATGTGTAGATAGATTATTCTCATAAAAATTTTATATAGATGGGAAAGTGAACTTATAGGCTATTAGTTGTTGATGTTCTCTCAATGAACATTTTTCAGTACTAATAAGGTCTAATATATTTCTACTACTTTTGGTGTCTTTCCCTCCTCATAATCTCCTTGTTGTTTTTTAAAATTTTAATAAATTTCTTGATATATTTTTCATATTACCTAAATTTTCTCTTATAACTCTTCTCTATCTCCTAGAGAGCCATTCCTTATAATAAAGAATTCCATAATGCCATAATGCTTTCACAATTGCTTTATTTCCAGAACAGATCTCCTCTTTTTTTTTTTTTTTAGGTTTTTGCAAGGCAATGGGGTTAAGTGGCTTGCCCAAGGCCACACAGCTAGGTCATTATTAAGTGTCTGAGGGCAGATTTGAACTCAGGTACTCCTGACTCCAGGGCTGGTGCTCTGTCCACTGTGCCACCTAGCCGCCCCCAGAACAGATCTCCTTTCCATATCTCTGTCTAGGCTTAATATAAATACAAGCTGAAAAAGAAATCATCTATGATGAGGTTCTCTAGATGCTCCAATGTGTATGTGACATTTTGCTAGCTGCCTCAAGAACAAGAACTATTATAACTTCCTATAAAGGAGCTATAAAAGTCAAAAGAATTTAGATTAATCATCCATTTGTTATTTTTCAGTTGCTCTGACTCTTGGACCATACTATCCAATGAGTTTTCTTGGCAAAGATTCTGGAGTAGTTTGCCATTTCCTTCTCTAGTAGATTAAGGCAAGTAGAGATTAAATGACTTGCCCAAGGTAATACAGCTAGTAAGTATCTAAGGCTGAGTTTGAAATCAGTCTTTCTGAGTCCAGACCCAGTGCTCTGTCCACTACTGTTCCATCCACTTAGCTACCCCTAAGGGGAGGAAAAAATAGGTCACTGTGGTGGTTATGAATATCCACTCTGCTGAACAGAAATGTTGAGGAATTTCCAAAGTACTGGGTTGTACAGTAGATAGAAGGCTGAGTGTGGAGTCAGGAAGATATGAATTCAAATGTATCCTTAAATACTCACTAGATGGGTGACCTGAGCAAATCACTTAATCTCTGTTTGACACAGGATTCTCATCTGTAAAATAAAAATAATAATAGTACCTACATCCTTGGGTTATTGTGAAGATCAAATGAAATAATAATCATAAAACACAGTGCCAGGCACTTAATAAACACTATTTAAATGGCAGCTTGTATCATAATTATTAAGTTATCTTTAGACCTCTAAGATTGAACAACCTTCTATCCTTCAGCTACTCAGTGCTCTGTGGGGCAGCATCGGATCAGTATCCAAGGGGTGTTGTTTTATGGATTTTTCTCAATCACAATCAGCTCTCAAACCCTGACTTCTGGAAAATTCTAAAACTTTCCCTAATTTACCATATTTAATGAAACCCTAATCACATGATTGTATTATAATGGAATCTCTTCCTCCAAGTGAAAGATAAACAAGCGGTGCTTTATTCTGGACACAAAGCCAATAAAAACAATACATAATAGTAATACCAATATAGAATGAAACATTTACCTATGGCTTCTAAGACCTGGCAGTTTCCAGGACATAAATTGCTCTAAACCCAAAAGTTCTTAGAGCAGGTTCTTCTTTGCTTATTCTCCTTGATTGCTTCTCTTACAAGTGAACAAAAGATTGTAGACAATACATACATTATTCTTCAACTGGCATATAATTCTCACATATCCAATAGAGTCCATCATCATCATATGAAAACTCAAGAATTATAGATTCCTCGACCTCTAGGAACACTTAGCATAGAATGAAGATCCCATGTAAGCTGGAACTTTTGAAGGCCAGTGTTTTTTCCTGGTCTTGGAAAGGTTGACCTTAATGTCTTGCGTCAGTTCAATATTTCTATAGCACAGAAGCATGGCCTAAGTGGAAAAGGGACTCTCTTCTCTCCATTCATAACTTGTCCTTGTATTTCATCTCCTATCCCTGATTTTGAGAGCTTCAGGTCCTGTTCTGGAAGAAAAGAGATATATATCACATTGTCCCTAGTTCTTTGAAATGCAGCTATCTTTTCTGTGACACTTAATACTCAATTCAATTTATATCACTGCTTTCATTCTCCCTCTTATTCACCTGGGGCTAGGGGAAGTGCAGACAATAAGAGAGGGTTGCTCTATCAATGAGAAAAATGAGTGTCAACAAATATGAGGGGTTGGCAAAGTTGTATAAAAGCTTCCATTTGGTGTCTAGTCTGTGTTATTTGCATGTCTCTACGCTGCCTATACCAAACATCATAGTGAAAATGGAAAGTGGCCTAATTTGGAGTCAAGGAAGCTAGATTAAAGTCATTGCTCTGTTTTATACAATTTGACTTTTTTATATAATCTTTCTTACTGAGATTTTTTTTATCTGTAAAATGAGAGAAAAGGACTAGATACCTTCTAAAATCTCTCCCATCATAAATTCAAGTATTTATTACCATCTTAGTCTGTATTTCTATAGTCCTGAAAGAAAAACTCATTCCTTTTACCTCTGTTTTCCCAACTATAAAATGAAAATAAATTTACATATATGACAAAAATGTAGTGAAAATAATTAATCAATAGTGAGGAATGTGAGAGAAATCTTTTTTCACTCTTCCATTCCTAAAAATCTTTTTAAAAGTGTATCTTGCCAGCTAAATCCTAAATTTCTCTATTTATTTTTAGACTTTACTGCCCTTCTTCTCCCCACACCCAGAAAAAAAATTCACTGTGTTCCCTCACATTGTTATTATGTGCTATGCTGAAGACATGTTCACCTGGTTGCCTAAAAGACTCCTGGGGAAAAGATGCTATATCCTGGTGCATTAAATACATTTTTAATAAATAGAATCATCAATTATTTATACCTTGTCATCACCAGGAAAAAGTCAATCACAACTGATCTGCTGCAACATCTATCCAATCTCTCATTTTTATCCTGAGAGAAGATAAAGATATGTTTTGGTTAAAAAAAAAAAAAGAAGGGAAAAGTACAGTTAATATGGATGAAATAGTGCTCAGAATTTGGGGTGTTTCATATAGATTTGATTAGAGTTTTACCCCTTTTGTCATTTTACTGTTACATTTAGTTTTCTTTTGAGAATTCCTATTTTTTTGTTGAATGGACTTGATTACCTTAGCATTTGCCCAGATGACACTGGGGTTACGCCATGCCAAATATTTAGATCCTTAGAAATAGCTGTGTTTTTAATTGCCACTTTCTGTTTTCATCCAAATATTTGGCATCATGTAGACACATGTAGCCTCAGTGGATAGAGGTATGAGCGGGCAGATGTAGAAAGGAACATTAATTTCTGTGTCCATCTGTGGAAAAATTTAGCCTGGATGTAAAGAGAACAAGTCCCAAACTACTAACAAGGTTTATTAGGTACTATGGAAAAGTGAAGGAAACCTCATTATGAGAAACATTTAAAACAGAATTGAATGTAAAACATATTTAAAACAAAATTGTGCATTTTAAAGTATATTGCATTCTCAATTCCAGAGGGATAGATGACTAACTACTACATAGATCTAACCTCACTGTTATATCATTCTCTCTTTAAGTTTCTAGAGTCAGGAAACAACTGCCTCTGTGTAATTAATTTAATAGGGAGCATAGAAAAACAAAATATGCTTTAAGAAGACAATCATTTTTATTTAATGAAGAATATGATGACAGATTTGATGGTCTAATAGATTCAGTGACAGCTTATTTAATATTGAAGTGATTTACCCCCACATTAGGGGAATACTATCTCTAAGAATATACTTTATATTGTACATGTTTTTGATATGTTGATGTATTCATTATCTCATCAATGTGGGCATTCCTCCCAATGATTCAGATCCCAATGTATCCATGCCTCCTCTTCTGGCAAATCTCTTCCATTTGCTCATCATGCTAGCGACCATTCTGTATATTTCCTGATATTGTACCTCTTATGCAATATTATTAAGTTATCCTTAACTCTAGTCATATAACCAGTCCACTTCCTTGTCCAACCATTCACTTTTCTGATGGCATTCATCTTTGCACTTCAAATTGCTTTCATGATAATATGCTACAGCTTGATAATCCTCAACTTTACTTCTTTGTTAAAAAATGTATTCATAATTTGTGGTCATAAGATCATGTCTAACTCTTCACAACCCCATTTGGGGTTTTCCTGGCAAAGATATTGAAGTGGTTTACCAGTTACTTCTCCAGCTCATTTTACAAACCAAGGCAAACAGGATTAAACTGACTTGCCCAGGGCCACATAGCTGACAAGTGTCTGAAGCCAGATTTGAACTCAGGATGATGAGTTCTCCAAATGCCAGGTCTAGAATTCTATTCACTGTGCCACTTAGCTACCCCTTACATGTACACATGTATGCATATGGTTCAAGGAAAAAAATTTTGAGTCATTATCAAAATTTTGGATTTCCCAAAAGAATTTAGCTTGTTCTAATTCTCTAAAGAATTCTGGGCTAAAATAGTCCATAGATAGTGTCTGCCTAGTATAAAGAACTGATGAACTATTTCTATGGGCTAGCCATCTAACTGCATATTATAATATGGATCAAAGACATTCTTCCTCTGGTTGATGCCTCTTTGTGTGACTAGTTAGACTGAACACTTCAATGATTATGGATCTCATTTAAGGAAGATACAAAGGATAACAACATGAATAAATAGCCCAATACTATAGTACTAAATATTTGGACACAATTAGGGGATAAGCTACTCTAAATGGGTAAATTTTCCAGATAACTGAAGCTTACTGCTCCAATTGTTTTCTAAATGTGAAAATTTGTATGAACATCTTTCTCATATGCACAGCACATATTTATTCTTTCCTATACTGAATATGCTGCAAATTGAATAATCTTGACTTCATATAAATTATTGTTATGAAGTAATACCATCTCAGCAGGGGATATTGAGGTGTAGCAGAATGATTGCTCCTTAACTAAGTGGTCCCGGGTTTCTATGCTCTTTTCAATTCTCTCTTTTTTTTTAGGTTTTTGCAAAGCAATGGGTTTAAGTGGCTTGCCCAAGGCCACACAGCTAGGTAATTATTAAGTGTCTGAGGCCAGATTTCAACTCAGGTGCTCCCAACTCCAGGGCCAGTGCTCTATCCACTGTGCCACCTAACTGCCCTCTTTTCAATTTTTCAGATTGATTTTCCTTGATTTTTTTCCTTTCTTCAGCTGCTTCCAAAATGTGTGTCTCTTGTAACTTCTCTCTCAAATCTTCCACCACCATCCCACTTACCTACTCACCCTTTCCAGTTTGCTGTTTCTAGAAGTTGCATTTGCTCTGGGCTTCAAAGTCAAATAAACAGGTTCAAATTGGTTCTAGCATAAGTATCAGTAGGCTCTGAGAAAGTCTTTGAGAGGCTTTCCTGTGAGTAAAGTATATGAAGTGTGGTAGATGAGTTTTGTGGTGTTGCTTTTGGTTGCTCATTGTTATTCAGTCCTTTTTAATCTGTGTTTCACTTTTTATGACCCCATTTGGGGTTTTGTTGGCAAGGATACAGGAGTCCTTTACCATTTCCTTTTCCAATTCATTTTACAAATGAGAAAACTGAGGGTAATGTGACTTACTCAGGGTCACACAGCTAGTAAGTGTCTGAAGCTGATTTGAACTCAGGAAGAAGAGGCTTCCTGACTCCAGGCCTGACACTCTACCCATACTCAAGATCTTTTATTGTTTACTTCTGGATACCCAGCTTTACCCTATGTAACTGAACTTATTGGGTAAGTGATTTTCAGGTAATCAAAATATTAGTATCACAATACCTGGCTCATTATACCTAAAAAAATGTTTAGTGATTAACCTATGTATTAGAGGTATATACCTAAGTGTCAGGATAAAATTAAGTCAATCCAATAAGCATTTATGAAAAGCTTTTGAAAGATACTGTTCTAGGTAGACAAAGACAAAAATACCAACAATATGGAAATATGTGATAATTTGAGGAAAAGGATGAGAGCACTAATAAATAAAGGCATTAGGTACAGTATATCACAAGAAATTGACCTAAGCTGTGTCTCAAAGGAAGTAATCTATCCCAAGCATCAGTTCTATGAGTATATCATATTAAATAAAGATATGGAGATGTCAGATGAAGTTCTAAGTCAATAGAAGAACAAATAGGCCAGTTTGGCAGAGGTATAGAATACATGAAGTCTGGAAATATATCGAAACATACTTGTGCAAAATATGGTAATCATTTTCCCTAGGGCCCTGATACTAAGTTAGAGACTCTGGCAAGAAGGGACATTAAGTTTTACAGGCCACTGCATCATTATACTAAATGCTACCCTGGTGGTATGAAAGACTTAATGAACCTCTGAAAGTGCTTAAAGTACTATGAGGGAGGAACTTTGGCACTGGTTACAAGAAGTAGCTACATGGCCTGGGAACCCAAAAAAGATTTCTCCTCTATCTCAGTCAGTGACTTGAGTCATTATCTATGTCATCATCTTCAGCCAAGAATACATGAGCTTCACCAGGGAGTCAGAACAGGTGGTTGAGTAGGAGAACAAGAGAATCCAGTCCACTTGGTTTTTGTTCTGGGCTGTTTTTCTGGAAGTATTTCAACAATTAGAGAAGATGTTTTTTAAGTTTTCTTTTGGCTTAGAAATGCATCCTAGTTCAGATGACCATTAGCTTCTATCTGATGTGTGGTTTTTGCTACAAAACTTATATTAAACATTTCCTAAATTTGCCTTGACATAGTGACCAGACAAGGGTTGATCATAAGATACTACCCCTGCCTTAATGTTTAAAATCTACTGAGACAGTCATCATGCATATCAGATGTTATCTTGGTTTGCAAAAGTCATCTCAAACCACATTACCCACCTGCGTAGCCTAAGAAAGCATCGCAAATAGCTGCAAGTGTCAACACAAATAACTATCAATAAATATCATAGAATTAAACAAGGCATTTTGTTTCTACCTCTCTAACCTATCAGATCTTGGTGTAGGCCTATCATTGTCACAAGGGATATTCTCAGTATAGCTACATACAGTATTTATAAAGTGCCCATCACCATGGTATCTAAGCACTTTGGCAATCTAATTAGGCTATTCCAATTACTTGTATAGAAGTAGAAGAGGTATACTTCCTTATATCCCACTCCACTGGAACCAATTTGATTGTATTTTTAAAAGCCAGAAAAGCCTTCTGTGAAAATAGCTTTCTAGGCCTCTTGTTCCAAGATTAAAAGCCTGTCTGGGTAAAGAAATGTGTTCCCTGTTCCTGAAAGTGATAATGTTCAGAATCAAGGGAATCTCTCCAGTGGTAGAAAACACTGCAGCCCAGAGGTCTTGATTGAGAACATTCTACTCCCTTTCCTTATAAACTTTGCTCTGGGGACAGGTAACTGGGAAGTGCTTTTTAAATGCAGTTCACCTGAAGGTGAGTTATTTGTGAAGAACTTGTTGACATAGCTGTGTTCTCTTCTGTCCTGGAAAGTCAAAATGGGACATTTCCTGCTTCCTTGGGACTAGTAACCAGGTCACGTATGAATTTAATTTTTATGGCCTACATGTTCTGCAGGCTCCTACTTCTGATAGAAAAAGAAGAGAGGTGGATGGGAAAATGGATTTCCTTATTATATGTCAAAGTAGATGCATAAAATAGCATCAGATTGAGCTAACAATCCAACTCCTAGTCTTTTCCCATAGCAGAGAATTTGCGTGTATGAGTATGTATACACACATTAAAAATAAGCATTGATAAGTGTTTCTGAGACCTAAAGGAAATTTACCTACCCCTATTCTGAAGCAAAGGGCAGCTTTATATAGCAAAATGAGACATTGCTTGTTAATATGTTAGCGTGTGTAAGTCTCTTGTGGGTCTTGTGGGATTCGGAAATCTTTCTTTCTAATATTTTTCCATTAGCTAAGTGAGCAAACAAAATCAAGACAACCACTAATGCTCTAAACATCATTTTTAATTTCTAGGAATCATTTTTCTTTCTACTACAATTAATTGGGCCTCCAATCCATGTAATATCTGATGTATTTCTAAACCAAATATCATTATTAGTCATAGACCCTCCTAACCATGCCTTCCTGCATAAAGAAATGTTTTATATTTTCTTTTTATATACTTTGTATCATATATGTACATGCACATACATATATATGTATGTGTGTATATATGTATAGAAATATATATATATATATATATTTATTGTTTTTGCCTTCCAGCAGAATGTAAACTTCTTGAGGGAAGGGACTATACACAGTAGATGCTTATTAAATACTTGGTATGTGAATTTTACTGGGTTGGAGCAAATATTTATTTTACATGGAAAAACATTAGAGTGTATTCCATATGTTCTCTTAAATTCTGAATTGAATATCGAGTTGGTTTTAATACTTGGTACTTAATTTTTCTTCTAGGAAAGTTACTTTGGATCTCAGTTTCCTCATCTATAAAATTCTATGATTATTATTCCAATGAATAATATGCTCACATATAGTGTTAGTTCTCACACTGGAAGATGCAGTTGGGATTGGTGATTGTTATCAATCTAAATCACTCTAGACCAAACTTTGATCACTTCTGTCTTAGACTACTGCCACTAGTAACCCTGTTCAAGTTTCTTCCTTCTCCTAGACATTCTCCACAACACTCCCAAGGTCAGTTTCCTCAAGGGCAATTCTGACCATGTTGTTTCATTATTCAATTAATACTAAAGCTCTTGATTGTCTCTAGTATCAATAATAGCTCTTCTCATTAGTTCTTACAATCCTTCACAAATTGGGTCCAAACTACCTTTATGGTCTCATTAGACATTGCTCCTCTTCATACAACTCCACAGAACAATCAAACAGGACTTTATGCTGTTCCCCAAATGGCATGGGGTAGCTAGATAGAACCCTGGGCTTAGAATCAAGAAAGCTCATCTTCATGAATTCAAATACAGCCTCAGACACTGTGACCTTGAACAAGTCCTGTAATGCTTTTTTATCTGCAAAACAAAATCATTCCTATATCTTTGCCAGGAAAACTCCATATGGGATCATAGAAAGTCAAACATGACTAAAAACAGCTGAGCACCTATACCACTACATCTCTTCTACACAAATTATCCTAATACCCAGAATGTTCCCATCTTTCACTAATTCTTCCTAGTTGGTAGTGACATCCTCCCTTCCCAAAATTTTCCTGATATTTATTTTGTATATATTTACAGTGTGCCTGCTATATATTCCCCCCAAATAAATTTGAGAACAGGAATTATTTCATTTTTGTATTTGTGCACATAGTTCCTAGCACATAGTAGAGGTTTAATAAATGCTAATTGATGGATTGATGGTATGAATATATGGTAAAAACTGGAACACTCCCTTCTAGAATATATATAATTTCTAATTAAGCATTTATGAGATTTTTTAATTATTGGTAATTTGACCTCATCAATTCATATTTTTGTGTTTACTCAGAGGAGCTACCCAATTTTAGATTATTAGAATTTTCCTGTTTTCCTTTTTTTAAAATAGTTACTTTTTCAAATAATCAAGCAACTCACTGAGAAGAAAGAGAAGAAAAGAGAATTTTTTAGGAGTCCCCTTCTCCAAGCATTGTCTTTTATGCAAAAATACTTTGTATTTCTTTGTATATATTTTGTGTTGTATTAATATATTTACAGTTTTTTTTTTGGTTCTCAATAGAGAAATAAAAGAGAAATGAGGGAGTGAGGAGGGAAATAATAATATATAAGTGCCTCCTGTGTGTTAAGTATTGTACTAGGCACTAGGAAGACAAAAATGGTTAAAGCCAATATACCCTTCAGGAGTTCAGAATCTAAAAGGGTAAACTTTCAAAAGTAAGAGAGGCAGGAAAAGAGGGATGGAGAAAATGAGTCCTTGTATTAAATAAGCACAGTTAAGCAAAACATATCCCCCTATTGCCCGTGTCTAATCATGAATTTTTTATTCTGAGTATTAGTCCAATATATATTGGCAGAATATTTCAACTACCTTTGTTATCATGGTTGTTCAGTTAGTTGATCATACTTCTTAAGTCTTTCAAAATTGTCTTTATAATATTAGGACAATTGTATACTTTTTTTCTGGTTCTTCTTGCTTAACTGCATCAATTGCTTTTCTATGGCTCTTTGAAATAATTTTTTCCCCCTTCATCTCTTACAAAAATAATAGTATTCCATTACATTCATCTACTACAAATTTGTCCTACCATTCTCCAACTGATGAACATTTTGTTAAGTTTCCCATTTTTTTCCTTTTTTGGTACCAGAGAAAGAGCTTATATATATATATATACATATATATATATGTATATATATATATATACACAGAGAGAGAGAGAGAGAGAGAGAGAGAGAGAGAGAGAGAGAGAGCCTTTTTTTCTTTAATCTCAGTCTAGAAGTGGTTTAATTGGGTCAAAAAGCATTTACTATTTAGTAACTATTAGTACTATTTAGCAATTTTACAAAATGCAAAATTTTACAAAGTATATAATTCCAAGTTACTTTCCATAATGACAAGACCCCTTCATAACCCCACCCAACAGTGTATCAATTTCCTGATTTCGTATAGCACTTCCAATATTTGACATTTTACTTTTTTAACCTTCCTGGTCAATGTGCTGGATATATTTCTTTAAATTGGTAGTGATTTAAGTTTCTTTTTCATAGGGCTATAGGTGATTGAGTTTCTCTTCCCTTGAGAACTACCTGGTCCTAGCCTTTGATTACTGATCAATTGGGGAATGGCTTTTTAATCTTCTAAATTTGAATCAATTCCTTATATAAATTTTGGAAATGAGATATTTTCAGAGAAATTTTTCATAAAATTCTTTTCCTAATTAACTGCTTCCCTTCTAATTGAAATCATATGGAATTTATGCAAAGCTTTGTTAATTTTATGTTATTAAAATTATCCATTTTAACTTTTATAAACTTCTCTGTTCCTTGTTTGGTCATAAACTTCTGTATGGGGCTATGTAGGTGGTAACTTTTATATGGAGTTCAGGTGTCTTATTTGTACTGTCCAACTCCTCCAGCAATTTTTAATGAAATAGTCTTTATCCAAGTAACTTGGGTATTTAAGATTATCAACACTACACTATTTGGTTGTTTTTTTCAACTATTTCCCATTGATCAAAGCTATGCCATACTATTCAAAATGGGTAGTGTCTCATGTATCCTTCAATCATTTTTTCAATATTGTGTTGTAGACTTTCTGTTGCATCAAAATATCCACTCCCCCTGAAATGAATGTGAATTTAATGGTGACCCCAATCCAGGTTAAAAAGTCATTGAAATATAAATGTGGGGCTTAAGTGTTTTGAAATGCTTAATGGCTATTTGTGGGAGTTAACTTGAAGAAGTAAATGTATATTGTGAGAGCCTGAATGGAGATATTATTTGGAGGATACAATGATGAGGCTGGAGTAAAGAGAAGACTCTTAGCTAAGTCAAGTAGGAGGTGGTCAGCTGAGGAACAAAGTTATAATGCAACTTATAAGTTGATGTTAGAAAGG
The DNA here is from genome assembly GCF_037893015.1 of Macrotis lagotis. Taxonomy (NCBI): domain Eukaryota; kingdom Metazoa; phylum Chordata; class Mammalia; order Peramelemorphia; family Peramelidae; genus Macrotis; species Macrotis lagotis. The sequence continues at coordinate 633,609,798 of NC_133658.1, forward strand.
AAAAAATGTTAGAAGCTGAGAAATGGGTAGGAAAACTCATGATAGTGAATTCTAAATACAGGATCTCAGGAAAGTCCCTAACAGTCCTAAGTCAGAGGTCAGAGAGAAGAGGAAAAAAGAATTCCTAGAAGAAGCCAATGGGGTAGCCAAAAGTGATAAGAGCTGGTAATGCTGGTAGTAATTTTAATCAGAAGTCAAATAATTATATCCCTGGGAACCTATTTGGGAACAAGAATTTATTCCTCTAAAGAACAAAGTTAAAGGCTTAGTTGCACTATGGACCAGAAAATGAAAATGGCTTAGAGCAAACACAAGAACTGTATTTCCCAGATAAAGTGTCTAGGTGTGGGACCTGGAACTCAAGAGGAATGATGACAGGAAACTGGAAGTTATGGTTAATGGTTTAAAACATTGAGAGCTAATTAAGTAATATAACATGCCCTCACAACCTAACCCACATACTTTGTACCCTAAAATTCTTTCACATTGTGGAGATGACAGGGGTTGTTTCATTTTTCTTTATATATGTTCAATATCAGCCACATAAGGAATTAAGCAAATACTTGTTGTTTAAAAGCAATATTTTATAATTGTGTGACAAAATGGAGTTACTTAGGTTTTGCAAGCTAATGGCCAGAGGAAACAGGCCCTAAATTGTCATTTCATACTCTTCTATATTATTTTACCAAGGGAACAAATGACTCAGATAAGCTTGATAAACAAATAAGTCAGCCCTAGAGGATGGAGGTAAGGTCAATAGCTCTACTCAGTCCTCATCTAGAGAATAGTAGCCAACCAACTGCAGCATCCTGAGACACATTGTACATCATGCCCTTTTCTCCAATGAGTGGCCTGTGAAGCTGATGTTCTGTCCTTCTAGCCCTTCTCCTCGGCTGGTGCTTTCTCCTTTTGCATTTTTGCTTATGCAGGGCTGCCCTGTGGCAATAAATTAAGTTGCAACTGAGTCCTAAGTACACATTTCTTCCTGAATTCTAGATCTTCCTGAATCCTAGAACAGGAAGCAGACTACCTCACAGTTCGGAGGCACAGGACCTTGGCCTTGTACCCTAACCTTGGAAACCCTTTAATTTATTCTAATGGAAAAGGCAGTATAGAAAGTTTGTGACCTGGATGCAAAGTCTTAGCTAATTTAAAATTATTCAAGATGAGAGAGTAAGTTATTAGTAAATGAATGAAGGGTTCAGAGAAGAGAGACAATAATGTAGCTGAACTTCCAAGATGATTTGAATAAGTGTTATGATATTCTTAATGCAACTTGATAAACACTAATATTAGGTCTAATTCTTATAACAAATTGAACACTACCATCACTTCATAGACCTTCATATGGGTCTAGAGTTTGAGGTATTTTGCATACAGGCATATATGCATACATATATGGAAAGAAGGAAATAGGGTTTCAATACACTGACGTCTTCTGGAAGAATACACTAAGATTTAGAAGTGCATTGAATTTTTTTTTCTCTGTGTGTAGCAAAATTCAGGGACAACTAACAGTGTTTTTTTATTATTAATGGATTTTTTTTGGTTACACTGATTTTGATAGGAACAAATTCAATGAATGCCTATATGCAACATATTAAACCATAAGATGACATATGATGATGTGGATGGTTAGATGAAGAGAAAGTTAGCAACTCTCCTTTCTATGCTTCCTCACATTTTAAAAATATTTTATATTGGCAAATCTTAAAGTAATACTTCTCAAGTTTGTTTTGTGGAACTCTCCTTTGTGCTGAGATCACATGAAAATCTACTTTTAAATGAACTACCTCATCTGTTTGCAGTAAGTAGGCAGATTATGCTTCTTAAAAGTATCCTTCAGGGGGGATGGCTAGGTTGCACAGTGGATAGAGCACCGACCCTGGAGTCAGGAATACCCGAGTTCCAATCCTGCCTCAGACACTTAATAATTACCTAGCTGTGTGGCCTTGGGCAAGTCACTTAACCCCATTTGCCTTGCAAAAACCTACCAAAAAAACAAAAGTATTCTTCAGGGTATTCTGATAGCTTATGTTCAGACCGTGATAACTGTGGAGTGGTAACAGAGATGTAATTCCTCAAGGAAAAACTCAAAGGAAGGGCTACAAAAACTAGAATTATTTTATTAGGAAACATGAAAATGTGATTACTTTTGAAAGTTAAATGTTGAAAATTGGAAACAGTAGACTAGTATTTTAACAACAATGAACATCATCATCATCATCATTGTAATAAATAGCCAACATTTATATAGCATTTTAAACTTTGCAAATCATTGAAATGTCAGCTCATTTGATACTTACAATTTACAGATAAGAAAACAACTGAGAGAGATTGAGTGACTTGCTATCACCAATACTTCCACTCACCCTATCTCCCATCTTTGTAATCTCTTAGTTTATTTTCAACTCTTCCATCTCCAAAGTCAGGATTTGAACTCGTCTTCTTGATTATATGACCTGTACTACATCAATTATGTCACAAAATTAGAGATGGTAACCTGGTGGAAAACAAAATTCATTTTTGGAATGATTCTGCCTAGTCCCTATCCCCCCCCCAATGCCATTTTTCTTTCTCCTATTTCATAATACAACCTCTATTTTTATGACCAATTATTTTGTCTATAGAGTTATATTAAAAAATCAATTATTTATCTGCATCAAAACAGAACTAGTTTTTCTGTCACTACAGCTGATAGTGTCACAGTCAGGATGGAAGGCTATAGGGAAACAGACTGGTCCAATGGAAAACAGACTGGATTTTCTGTCAGAGGACTTGAGCTTGAATTTTACTTATTAGATGTGTTTTTAACAAACCACTTAAACTCTCTAGGCATCAGTTTCTATATCTGTAAACTATAGAGTTTGGCTTAGATGACTCTCATCAACCCTTTTAGATGTAACTTGATTATATGATAAAATAAATCAATTTCTTTTTATATCCTCTAATTTTATTAAAACATGGTAGAAAGAGTGCCGACTGTATTCAAAAGACCTGAATTTTAATCCTCCTTTTACTGTTTAATATCTGGGTGAATCTGTGCAAGGCACAATAACAACTCTGGGTCACAGTTTCCTTGGTTTCCAAATGAGATTAATGGTCTCCAAATTTATGCTTTTGATAGCCTAACTATGGGAATACAAATATATTTTCATTATTAGTTTGGAAACCAAGAGGCATTGTGACATTGGAAATAGATTGGTGCCCTTGGAGATAAGAAGACCTGGATTCAAGTCCTATAAAAAAGATGTGACTTAGAACAAGCTACTTAATTGTTCATTGCCCTAATGACCTCTCCAGAATTATAAATTATAGGCAAGTTACTGAATCTCATTATTGGAAGGAAGTTTCCCACAGGGAGTTTTATGAACCAATGAAATCCCAGGTCCAAGCTCCATTGTGAACCCCCAAAAGGGGGAGGGCTATAGGAAAATTTAATGTAATAAATAGAAATTCATTTTACACATAGCTTGTAGGAAACAAATGTATTTTACTTATGGACTATGCACTATTACCCCTATTTAATCAGTGCACCTACTGAGATCAAACAGATATTCCAAAGTTACAAGGCATGCCACTGGCAGAACCTCAAAGAAATTAAACCTTGGAATATTGACTTGCTCTCTACTGGCTTTTACTGTATCACCTCCTTTCTTTAACTAACCATATTTCCTATGAGAACGATGTGCTAATGGCATACCTACTGAGAAAATGATGTGTCAGACATCTAAATAACATAGTCTACATTATTGGTTGAACAATAATTGAACATCACTATGAACAATGTTCATGCAAAGTAATGCAATGAAGATGATGCTCTGGATTTTGTTGTGAGACCTTTTTTGGCCAAACTACTATTTTGATTCAGTTTCAAAAGTTAGGCTTTATTAACCAGGTTGTTTATTTCAGTAGATTTGTTTCTAGATACAATGTTTGCAATATTCTAAATGTTTACACTCGAGTAGTTACCTAAAAGAGTGGCTCTCTTCCAATTCATCAATGGCAATGGTGCTTTTTGACACATCTGAGCAGTCTGCTACAATCTATTATTCCTGATTTATGTAATCATTTTGCTTTTAATGACAAAAATGAGGATTATTGATTTGACTCAAGAACTTTATATTTGTGGACATTTTATATATAGGGTTATGTTAAAGGATATTCCATGGGAAAGTTTTTGGATGATTAAGCAAGAGTCACATTTATAGGTGTCTAATTGAAATAGTGTTGGCAAAAGGAAAAAAATGCAATTTATTTTGTAATGATCAGCATCTAGAACAATAGAACTGAACTTGAAAAAAATCGCATATCTTCCCCTTCCCTATTCTTTGAAACAATATTTACTGTCATGTAGTCTAACCTCTGTATAACCATGAAAGAGTTAATTATTCATCATAGTCAACTGATGTCTGTCTGTTTCTTTGGAATTATTTAAAAGTTTACTTTTTAGGAAGTCATTGTGAATAATGTGAATTATCTCACTCCTTCCTTCACAGATTGTGTGTGTCTATCTCATACAAAAAAAAATGAGAGAGTACTTTTAACATTATGAGCGTATCATATTGTTAATAAATAATATTCCCCTTCAATGATTTTAGTTCACCTTTACCAGATAAAATATTATTTTAAAAGAAGAAATCTCTGCCTCTGATTACCTTGTATGATCTTGTTGTCACTGGAGCTTTTTGGGTCTTAGTTTCCTTATCAGTAAAGTGGGGGAGGGTAGATTGGAATAGATAGATGGCCCCTACAATCCACTCTAGCTCTAAGTCAAATATCTTATGATTCTATATAGGACAAAATAACATCCCATCTGTATAAAGTTGCCCAGTATTCATCTGGCACCTATAGGATTTGTAGTATTTGGCCATGAAGAGAGAAAATAACAGTAGAAATATAGGAATGAAGAGATTATGAAGATGTGATATACTTTGTGATCTATACCATCATTTATGTATTCTATTCAGTAGCAAACAGCAATATGAATCACTACATGAATGACTGCTATGCAAATATTGTGAAAATTGAAACTATAGTTTTAGTATGATGTAACTATGGCCTGCTTAAATATAGCAGTAGCAGACAAAGCTACTAAGTATTTTCTATGAAGGAATCTAGACTGATTTTTTTTATTATTATTTCAATGTAACCTGGGTTTCTTAACTGGGCATGGGTCATCAGGGCTTCATATATGACAGACATAATGTGCACAGCCTACACAGTACTTCATCATTCATATATGAAACCTCAGACACTGTCACAGATTTCTTGGTCATAAAGTTCAAGTATAATACAATTCCTGAATATAATAAATAGAAATTCTATATAAGACCAAATGGAACTTCTAAAAATTAATTAATAGTATTTTCTGTGGGCAATATTAACTATCAAAATGCTTTGGATACTACCAGATGTTCAGAAAAAATCTTTATTTGGTTAAAAAAAAGAAAGTTTTTTCTAAATCATAATCATATTTTCGAAAAGAATCTAAGTTTAAAGATTTTACCATTAAGAAATTTTCCCCAAATCTTAACAAAGGCATTTTATTGTCATATCATGATTTGGAATTTTGTTAGAATGAACTTAATTTGAATCCCAGTTCTGCCTGGAAAAGTCTTTGCTTTTCCAAATCTCCCTTTTCTCCTCTGTAAAATGGGTTGCTAATACTTTATTATCATCCTCCATCAGAGATTTCTCTGTGTGTGTGTGTGTGTGTGTGTGAGAGAGAGAGAGAGAGAGAGAGAGAGAGAGAGAGAGAGAGTCAGAGAGTCAAAGGGAAGTATTCTTAGCTCAAATTCTTTCATCCATCCAAAATGGTTTGAGAATACAGAATAGTTGGCTCATAAATGATATGTATTACCTGAAAAGTAGTTATGACATGGAACACTATCCTTGGAGTCTGACCACCACACCTACCCTCTCAGAGGTCTGGGTAATTCTCTTAGATTTACATTGCAGAGAAAGTAAGTGGTAAAGGAAGAGCTCCATAATATCAAGAAAATCATGGTCCGGTTCCTATCTCTAGTGCCTAAAGTAGGCACAATCATATGGAATTGTGGAATACACAGTCATATATGGAAAGATGAAGTAGTTTCTCTGGAACTTCTCTTTCAGTCAAACAATTCTACACTTTCAATGTTATTTGAAAGAGCAATTAGTGAAATCTATAGTCAAGATTAGAGAGGTACCTAATTATCAATAATAGATGTTTAGTATCACATGTTGGTCTCTTATGAGGTTCTTGTATCTCCATATATAAATCATTGTACCCTTAGTCCCTTTAATTCTATGCTCAGATTTGACCCAAGAGCTCAGGAGACCCATATGTTGAAAACAAGATATTAAGAAAGTGAAATGAAAGACTTGAGGTGGATAAGTTTGACCAGGTTCTCTAGGCCCAAATCTGGAAACTCAGGAGGTTTGGACTTTTATAAAAGAAGATGAACTAGCATCTCTAGGACTGGTCAGGCAAATATCATTGGACCACAGCTGGCCAGGGTTTGGTGATAGAAGTCAATCCAAGAATTTTGAGGCATGGTTCTTGAGAATTTAGTCATAGAATTAATATTGTCAGTATCATCCCTCCTCTGTAGACCCCCTTTAAAAGTCTTATTTGGCAATATAGATAAGATTGCTTTTTATATATGCATGCATGTTGATGGCCAAGTAAAAGGATCAGTGATGTCTTGGAGAACTGAAGCCTAGAAAGGACAGAGAGGAATCCTGTAATAAGATGAGCAGGAGTTATTCTATGTTTCAAAAATAGAAGCAAAATGATTGAAATTTTAAATCAGGCTTTCTAAGTTCTCTGTAAAAACATATATGTAACATGTAGCT